>NC_090172.1:48775717-49016609 GCF_024679245.1 Pseudorasbora parva
ATGTAAATCTCATGCATGAAAAACACCAGGGAAAAATAAGTGATTCTCAACATAACGCAAAATGTGAAGCAATCGCTGGCGATCATTTATATGTACGGCCCCAACATTTGCATATGGCCGAATATGTTCATTGTCAGGCGGAACTGACAGAGCCGAATCATCGGGACTGCAGCTAAACAAGCGTCACTCGAGGATAGCGAAAGCAGCAGCTCTCATGGACACAAAAGTCATGTTCCAGGCTGTGCAGGGGATGTGAGGACTTTTCATACCCTTCACACAGACAATGTGAACAAATGTCAACAGTCATGGTTGATGTTCATAATCGGATACCACAACAATTAAATTCAAAATCGTTCGTTTGCTCGACCCATTACAAGCAAGTTTCGCATAGCGTCTTAAACTGGAGAAAGGGGGGCAATTACAAATATATTATATAAATACAACTATATATTCCTGCAAGTAAGTAGTGATTTATCCACTTATTGACTGTTTAAACAATTTCTGATTAAACTGAAAGTTTCTTAGAGAGACAGCATTGTCTAGATAACGCAAGATGCTAGTACAGTAACAACAGGAAACACCAAGTACCAGTTATAACCAAAACACCGGATAGTGCACTGGTTCTGGTTTTGTTGGAGGGAAAGAAGAGTGTTTGTGCTTGCGGTTGTCAGATTTCAGTATCCCCCAATCAGAACTTTTCTGTGAAAAGTACACGTATACTATCCGGTGTTTTACCTAAACATATACAATCTGGCAACCATATGCCCACGAGCTCTCTCGCAAGCGCGACGCGGATGATCTGAAAACACCTATATTCATGTAATCTGCATTTTAGTAATCTCCATTTGAGATGTTCTGCTTAAAGTGTCATTCAGTCTGTCTGTGTTCTGTCAGGACTCACGAGCCGCTTCGCTGAACAACTGAACTGCTGTGTGCTGTGAGCTCCTGAAATAAGCCAATCAGAGCAGAGCTCAACATTAATATTCATGACTCTTCCAAATAAGGCAAAACAGAGCATTACGTCCTAGGGACAATTTATAGGGTTGTAAATGGACCTGTAAAACTGTATCTGGACAATTTTTTGCCCTTAAATAAGGCAAATACCCTCTATGTAGATATCAGTGAAACAATTTAACATATTGTTTCAACTCATTCTAGGGCACCTTTAACATGATGATGGATAGAGGAGCGATGGGTCAACTATCCAATTGCGAACAGAGTTGTTTAATTTATGCTGTTTATCACGCCTCTTGTGCAGTAGAAAATACAGAGCAGACTCCCCAGACCAATGTTCAATCTTAAATTGAGCTTGGTCTGGTGATAGCCAGATAAGTATGCCCCCTCTGTATGGATAGAAAAATGTTATATTACAAAATACTATCTATAACCAAAATCTCTATGTCCTGGGAAAACAGGACGTCTGTTCACCCTAATATGACCACTACAATTGCACCAGTTTAGCTTGACTACAGATTGAATAGACTACCTGCTCATAAGGCCTGTAAACTGAATACATGCATGCAACCAGTGAGGCCCAATTCATAAATTAATCAAATAAGTCGGTTATTTTAGTGAATCAAACCCATACAGTGTATGTAGTGTAGTTTGACTCCTGAATTAACTAGTGGGGTTCTTTTTAATGAATCAAAATCTGTGATCCTGACCCCTAATGAGTCAGCTCTTTTAAGTGAATCAAATGGACAACAATATTTTTTGATGACAAACATTTCTTTTGAGCATGAAACCCCTCCTGTTCGAACCGCCTGCTCCAATTGGGACTCGAACTTACTTTGATGTAAGTCCGCCAGCATGAGAGTCCTTATATATAAGGAGGCTAAAGGCTGCAACCTCTAGTGTCATTTGCTAGAGAATCTCAGGTCAGAGGAGTGAGGTTTATCCACACAGCAAATACTAGCTGGCCTCTGTTATACTCACCCCCCTAAACCTCAATCCCATCCGGGTCACAGCACCAATGTAACCCCTCCTATTCAAACTGCCCGCTCCAAGCGGGACTTAAACCCGGGTCTGCCGGCTTGAAATGCATGAGATGCTCTAACAAAGAGGCTAAATGCCGCAAATTATAGCGTCAGCGTCTCTTGAGGTCAGAGGAGTGAGGTTTACTCGCACAGAAACTACTAGCTGGCTTCTTTTACAAGAGAATGAATGCAGTGATCTCACTCGAACATGTCAGTGGGTGGGGCCAGAAGTGATGATGTAGAAGCAGACTTGATCTGATTCTGCGGTCTTTCGTCGCACCATTATGTCAATATGTGACAAAATCCGAAAAGAGTCGTCTTCTGAGCTAGGTTCAAATAAATGCAGTTTTTTGGACTGTACAATGAAGTTTTGATTTCTGAAACTTACAGGATATTTTTTATAGTACAATGGCCTTTTACATGTCAAAATATCAATGAAAATTTGATTTCTCAATTCATGACACCTTTAATGTCACACATAAAAAACTATTCAAATGCCTTTTACACGATTTTTGCAAGAATTTTGCTATCTTAGCAAGAATTGTAAATATTTTATTTGGCAAGAATTGTTTTAAATGTAGCCTATTCAATGTATGTTATCATTTGGCAATGGATTTTTTTTTCTTTATTATTGTATTCCTTAAATACTAAAATAATCATTAATAGAGCTGTTAAAGAACCCGATCTGGGGCTGGGATCATTCTGTTTGATCCAAACTCAGCCTTGGAGGGCAGCCTGGGCTCCATGGTGTTTATGTAAATGGATAAAAGGCAAATGATTCCAGAGTCTTGTTAATTTGCTCTCTCGCTATATCTATCTCTTCTTTCATCCTCTCATTTTATTCTGGTGGCTGGTAATGTGCTTTCCTTGGAAGCGTTTCTGTCTGGAATTCAAATAACACACTATCATTATCACAAGACTTATTTACCGTTTATATGTGTGTGTGTTTAGCCGTTTGTGTGCTGGTATACCATCCATCATGTCTCCCAGCATTTTGTGGGCGCAGCAACAATTTGTCATGTCACACTCCTGCCAGTTTGATTTTGTCCCGCCGGGCATACTTTCTCCCTGCCACGACTGCTCCCTCTTTTTCTCACTGCCTCCATCCATCCATCCTCCCTCCCTCGTTCATTCTCCCTCTCTGTCTCCATAACAACCAAAGGAGTTTAGCCTTGATAGTTTTTGTCTTTTCTGAGCTGTGTTCAGTAATTCATACTCACAAACTCTCCCAGGTGCAACTGCTCTGTCTATCTAACAAGGCTATCAAGCAAAACACACTTGTCATTTCTCACCACTTCTCTTTACTGCATCTGACACACATACTGTTACACACACACACACACACACACACACACACACACACACACACACACACACACACACACACACACACACACACACACACACACATTGTGTTTCCATGTTTTATGGGGACTTTCCATAGGCTTAATGTATTTCATACTGTACCAACTGTACATCCTATCCTCTTACACTGCCCCTGCCCCTAAACCTACCCATCACAGGAAGCATTCTGCATTTTAACTTTCTCAAAAAAACTCATTCTGTGTGATTTATAAGATGTTTTCCTCATGGGGACCTAAAAATGTCCCCACAAGGACAAGGATTTCAGATATTGCCATCTTTGTTGGGACATTTTGTCCCCATAACATAGGGATTACCAGGCCACACACACACACACACACACACACACACACACACACACACACACACACACACACACACACACACACACACACACACACACACACACACAAACAAAGATTTTGGAAATGTCTGTTTTTTTTAAATCCATACAATGAAAGTCAATGGGGTCAAATGTTGCTTTGAACATCGCACAATGAGCACAGAGCAGAAAAGGGGCGTGGCTACATAAAGTCTATAAATTCTAATACATTCAGAGTTCTTTGCGTTAGTGTAGTGCCGATTTTGGATTTAATAAGATAAGCACACGGATACATTAAACATCCCTCTATGCAGGTGGCGTACACACACACACACACACACACACACACACACACACACACAGACACACACACACACACACACACACACACACACACACACACACACACACACACACACACACCTGGTTCACTTTCTTTGTGGGGACTCTCCATAGACTTTATAGTTTTTATACCATGCAAACTGTATTTTCTATCCCCCTACACTGCCCCTGCCCTTAAACCAACCAATCACAGGAAACATTCTGTATTTTTACTTTCTCAAAAAAAAATTCATCCTGTATGATTTATACGCTTTTTGAAAAGTGTGTAACAATATAGGTGATCTCAGGTTTTACTATCCTTTTTGGGACATTTGGTAAAGTTAGTTACCGTTATATTGTCTTACTAGCTATTTATTACTTATAGAAATAGTGCAACGTCATATAGTTGCATTACATTTATTGCAAAATACGTAATGTTTTGAGGACCAAGTTTGTAGCCAAAGTATGGGCAGGCTACCCTAGAAATCTAGACGCACCCTAGTGGCAGCAAATCTAATCTGCCGCAAGTATCGTCTAGCAACTCTCAATACAGTTCTGAGCTGTAAAAACCAAACTCTGGTCAGGCCAATCACATCGTGTATAGAGTTGGTGGGCAGGGCTTAACATAATGATGGCAGAGTTGCGTGCTACTTGTAAACAAAGAAGCTAGCGAACGGCGGTCTTTCGAATCAGCTGGAAGAATTGGAGTTAAGCTTTTCTCTGAGAAAAGAACAAAGAACGGCACTGAAGTCATTCTTAAAAAGGGAAGATGAGTTCAGAGTTTTGCTGACCGGATACGGCGAAAGTTTAATCTGTCAACTAGCTCTGCTTCACTTTTGTTGGTCTGGTTGGTTCTAGTGCCTATCGTGTGCAGAAGGAGTTTGAAAGTTTATCCCGCCTCTGTCATTGAGCCCTGTCAATGGTGAGTTTCCAGACCAAACATCTTGATGTGGGTCTGGCTTGTCAGCCTATGGGCACTGGGCAGGCCATAGTTAATGTAAATCATATTGTAGATGTTTGTTCTGTACCAGTGAATGCGATATAACTGTTTATCTGCTGTCATCGGTGGGCCTGCGCGTTCACGGCAGGCTCTGTTGTGATGAGGAGGAGCTGTGGAGGGAGGGCTGTAGTGCAGCAGAGAGCACGGGGAGGGACCTGTCAGTTGTGCTTGTTCAAATTTTCAGGCTAAGTCAACATTTTCTAAAAACTCTCTTCTGCAGCTTTAACTTTACTTACATCCAAAGAAAATGCAATGTACTTATGGTGTTCATATTGTATTGCAAAAATGGAAGTACAATGTGGTACAATGTAAAAACATGTATGCACACAATAAGTGCATTGTATCAAATTATTCATTTAAATGTTTGTACATAAAATGGGCTCGAATTTCTTTCTTCTGCTGAACACAACAGCTATTTTGCAGAATGTTGGTTACCATACAGTTGATGTTTGGTAACATTGACCTCCATAGTATTTTTTTTTTCATATGGGGCCCATCACCTGTATGGTTATTTTCTATCTTTTTTTGTGTTTAGCAGAAGAAAGGAAATTCATAAAGGTTTGGAACAATTTAAGGATGAGTAAATGATGACAGAATTTTCTTTTTTGGCCGAACTATCCCTTCAATAATGATTTATGAATAATGAAACCAATGTGGGTAACACTTTATAATAACTCACGCTATGAAGCATTAATTAAACATTAGCAAATAGTTAGTTCATCATTTATAAAGCATTAATAGACATTAATAGGCAGTTTATAAATACAACTATAAATGCTTTATTCTTGATTTATAATTATATAATGTGTTTAATGATTGTATTTTCATACTTTATAAATTATCAATTCATCATTTCTAAATAGAGTATTATATTATTTACAAACCTGTTATTTAGGAGTTGTCAGTGGTTCATATGATCATTTAGAAAGTGTAAGTAAAGGGTTAATAAACTATTTAAATGTACATTTGTACATCTTACTATTTAGACATATAATAATAGATACTCAGTGTGTTAATAAATGCTATATTAACATGTTTTCCTACTGTAGTTCATGATTAATTCAGGTAGTTATAAAACATTTAGTAGTTGTCAGTTGACTCTTTCTGTGAGCTTATATAAAGTGAGGACTATTTATGCCTCGTAAGGCTTTACTCAGTTTTCTTCAGATTTACTCAGTCAGTAGGAAACAAATGATCTAATGCAAATTAATTCATATCCAGACAATGATGTAAAAGGTCTCCAATTAAAGCTGTTATTTATATATTTATTTATGCGTGTGTGTGTGTGTGTGTTAGGAGAGAAAAATGAGAGCCCTTCTGAAAGGTTCTGTGGTTGTTTAATTGTCATTGCCATTGAAGGTCATGTAGTTTTAGCAGTACGAGTCAGCATACTGCTCCTCTAGTGGCCCATCATGCACCTAGACACATTCACCTGTTATTAAGGACATGCAAAAAGAAAATGGCAAATCAGTTTAATTCATTTTTTATTCATGATGTTTCTGTCACGGTTTATGACTTCACTGTCTCTCTTCTCTGTGTCTTGAGGTTGTGTTGGAGGCGTGGTCACTGATTATGGCACTCATCACCTTCAGCTGCTGCACTCATCAGTCACACTATTTAATCCGGTCTCTCACTGGCACTCATTGTCAGATTGTTATAGGCGCTTCTAGTGTGGCTTGCTTCGGCTTCTGTTTCCCCTGGGAGATATCTCTGTTCCGGGTCCAGGATTTCGGCCTCTGGTTGTCTGCTGCTTCCCTGCTCCGCCGTGTCGTATGCCTGACCGCCTGCACCTGACCTTCGCCGTGGTTTGCCTGCCTGTGCCCTGGAGCCTGTCTCTTTGCTCTTTTCTGCCTGTCAATTGAGTCTTGTTTATTGTTGATGCTTGTCGACGTGTGTTACAATAAACCTGTTATCTTTTCGCTATTGGATCCTCCTGTCTCTCATTACAGCCGTGACAGAACAATCTGACCATTATGGATCCAGTGAAAATGAAAGAATTATAGGAGTATCTCAACGCGAACAGTCTGCGGATGGATCGCAAGGATCAACAGGCGACTGCTACCACCCAGGCATTACAGGCGATGGCGGAGCAGGTGTCCGAGCTCTCCACCCAACTTCAACAGCTGCGGATTCCCACTGCGCCCCCACCATCGCCACCGCTTCCCCAGCCATCAGTGAACATCAACCCGCACGAGCCCCGGATTCCACTGCCCGAACGCTATGCTGGTGAGCCCGATCTTTGTAGATCTTTCCTAACAAGATGTTCGTTGTTCTTCTCTCTGCAACCCACCGAACTGATTATTCGTTCCGGAGGGAGTTCGGTCCGACGCTGTTCGATGGGGACATGCTCCAATGTTGCTTGTCATCCAGGAGTTAATAGAACCAAATTTTTGGTTAAGCAACAATTCTGGTGGCCCGGTACATTTTATTCCCTTGCCCAAATTTCCTTCAGCCAAGGAGACAGCGGTAGCTGTCGTCAATCACGTCTTTCGTTTACATGGCCTTCCGATGGACGAGGTCTCCGACAGGGGACCCTAATTTGTGTCCAAATTTTGGCGAGAATTTTGTAAATTATTAGGGGCGACGGTTAGTTTGTCTTCGGGGTTTCATCCTCAGAGCAATGGCCAGACTGAGCGGGCCAACCAGGACCTTGAGAGACGGTTACGATGTTTGGCCTCCAGGAATCCTTCCTCCTGGAGTCAACTCATCTCATGGACTGAGTACGCACATGTAACAAAGTTCGATATAATGAGGAAGGAAGAGGACACGGGGGTCGGCTGGACGGTTGATGCTTGTCTCTTTATTTTCTCTATAACTCATAAACACACACTCAGGTGTGGATTCACATAAACACGATCACACGATCACTTCCGGGTCGTCACTTCCGGCTTCCGGTTACTCAGTCTCTGTGGGGGTTTGGCATCAACCGTCCGATCTCTCTCTCTCCTCGATCTCCGGTTCCACCGATGTTTTATACCCTCTCCGCGCTCATTACTAGAACGAGAGACAGGTGTTATTAATCTGCTTCCAACCCACTTACTTACCGCTTGTCCCGCGGCTCTCTCTCCCGCTGCAGACCTCCCTGAACCACGCCCCCCTTGCCACATACCCCCACCGCCCGACTCAGGCCGGGGAGCCGTCCGGCCTGCAGCCCCCCCCCCCCCCCCCATTTCTGGAGAGGAAGTCGGCCACAGCCATCTGAGCACCCGGCCTGTGGACCACCTGGAACTTAAAAGGCTGAAGAGCTAGATACCAACGGGTGATCCGCGCGTTGGTATCCTTCATGCGGTGGAGCCATTGGAGAGGACCGTGGTCCGAACAGAGGGTGAACTCCCGCCCCAGAAGGTAGTAGCGGAGGGTAAGAACGGCCCACCTGATGGCAAGGCACTCCTTTTCGATGGTGCTGTACTTAGCCTCTCTCTTCGAGAGCTTACGGCTAATGTACAGCACCGGCCGCTCTCCCCCCTCCACCTCCTGGGCCAGGACTGCGCCCAGCCCCCTGTCCGACGCGTCAGTCTGCAACAGAAAAGGGAGAGAAAAGTCAGGGGAGTGTAAAAGCGGCCCGCCACATAGAGCAGCCTTAACTCGGGTGAAGGCCTGCTGGCACGGCTCCGTCCATTGGACCGTATCTGGTAGCCCCTTTTTAGTAAGGTCAGTCAGAGGGCTGGTGAGGTCCGAATAATTTGGTATAAACCGTCTATAATATCCCGCCAGCCCCAAGAACTGCCTTACCTCCTTTTTGGTCTTGGGTCTCGGACAGGTTGCAATTGCGGCGGTCTTATCAATTTGGGGACGCACCTGCCCATGACCCAAGTGGAAGCCCAGATACCTTACCTCCACCCGCTCAATTGCACACTTCTTCGGATTGGCCGTGAGCCCCGCTCCCCTCAACGACCTCAAGACCGCCCGGACATGCTGCATATGCCGCTGCCAATCGTGACTGTAAATCACGATATCGTCCAGGTAGGCAGCAGCATATGCGGCATGGGGACGCAAAATCCTGTCTATGAGGCGCTGAAAGGTAGCGGGTGCCTCGAACAAGCCGAAGGGAAGCGTGACGAATTGGTGCAATCCGAACGGCGTGGTGAAGGCTGTCTTTTCTTTGGACAATGGAGACAAGGGGATCTGCCAATAGCCCTTCGTTAAGTCCAATGTCGAATAAAATCGAGCCGTGCCCAGCCGATCAAGCAACTCGTCAACCCGCGGCATTCCGCCTGTAGTTTAGAGAGATCAGTGAGTTGGGACGGTGAGAGGTGATCTCCCCCAGGGGCCAGCGCGACCGATTGTGCTTTGATGCTCGCCTCTGGCCCGAGATCATCCTCTCCCCCGATCACCGTCGCCAACAACACTGATTCCACCTCATTCCATTTCTTCAGGAGATTGAGGTGGTATATTTGACGTGCCCCGTTCCTATCGGACCGTATCACTTCATAATCGAGGTCTCCAACCTGTCGTGCGACCTCAAACGGCCCCTGCCACTTCGACATTAATTTAGAGCTCGATGTAGGGAGTAATACGAGCACTTTCTCTCCCGGTGTAAATTTGCGTAGTCTCGTACCCCTGTTATACGACCGGCTTTGGCAGTCCTGGGCTTGCAACAAATTCTCCCTAGATAGCCGCCCCAAGGTGTGGAGTTTTGTTCGCAAGTCCAGCACATATTGAATTTCGTTCTTGGCCAAAGAAGGCCCCTCCTCCCAAGTTTCTCGTAGGACGTCCAGCACCCCCCGGGGCTGCCGTCCGTAGAGAAGCTCGAAGGGGAAAAACCCCGTGGAGGCTTGCGGGACCTCTCGCACAGCGAATGAGAGGGGTTCTAACCACCAATCCCAATTTTTGGCGTCTTCCTGTACGAATTTACGGATCATGGATTTAAGAGTGCGATTAAATCGTTCGACCAAGCCGTCTGTTTGTGGGTGATAGACGCTTGTCCGAATAGATTTGATGCCCAATAATCCGTATAATTCGCTTAACGTGCGTGACATAAACGCCGTGCCTTGATCAGTGAGGATTTCTTTTGGAATCCCCACTCGGGAGATTAAACGAAACAGTGCGTCCGCAACACTCTTCGCCGAGATGTTGCGGAGAGCCACTGCTTCCGGATATCGTGTTGCGTAGTCCACGATAACTAGCGCAAAACGATGTCCGCGTGCGGATCGCTCTAATGGCCCGATAAGGTCCATCGCAATTCTCTCGAAGGGGACCTGCATTAATGGAAGGGGGCGCAAATGCGCTTTTGGGGCGGCCAGTGGATTCACCAACTGACATTCCGGACAAGACGCGCACCACCTGCGCACATTGTCGTGAATGCCTGGCCAAAAAAATCGGGTCATTAAACGATTCAGCGTGGCCGCCTGTCCCAGGTGGCCCGCCATTGGGTTAGAGTGAGCCGCCTGGAAAAGCATTTCCCGGCGGCTCTTTGGTACTAACAACTGGGTTGTATCCACTTTTGTCTGAGCGTCTTGGGTCACTCGATACAACCTGTCCTTAATTATGGCAAAATAAGGATACGTGACGGGCAATGCGGGTTGAAGGGACTGACCGTCGATAGTGCGGACCTGCTGGAAAGCATGTTTTAGGGTATCGTCTTGAGACTGCTCCAGAGGGAAGTCATCGCGGTCCGAGAGAATCAGTCTCTCGACCCCGCTCGGTTCCTCTGAAGCAGTTCCCGAGGGCCCCGTATCAGTCTCGCCAACCTGCACACGCACCGCCCCGTTCCTAGCCTTGTTCTCCCAAGCGGCATCCGCGCATAACGACCCCAATAACGTCGGAAAGGCGGGCCAATTCGTCCCCAGAATTAGCGGATGCCGGAGGTGGGGACTAACCGCCACCTCAACACTATGATTTTCTCCCCTAAACTGTATCGTGACTGGGACAACCGGATATTCCACCACATCCCCGTGCACACACCGCACCTTAACCATGCGGCTTGTATCCAATGCCCCAGGCTGCATCAGGCTTTGATGGATCGAGGTTTGGTTACATCCTGAATCCACCAAGGCCTGATATGTACCCCCCTTGATACTCACAGGAATTTGGTACTCTCCTGCTTGATCAGGGGTGGTCCGCTGGAAGTCCGGGACCCGGATCATTGTCCCGATGTCCATCATCGGACATCGGTCCACAAAATGGTCCGGGTCGCTGCACCGCCAGCAGGCCAGCCCAGGCCTGCCCGCCGCCCCCGGGGAGTGGGTTGGAATATGAGCGCGGAGGGGGGGTGGAACCGGAACCGTTATCCCCGCCCGACCCCAGCAGCCCCGCCCCCCTGGGCGGGGCCCTCGAACTCCCGTACTGCCCTGGGCCCATTCCACCCCGGCCTCTGGGGGGAATGCGAGGGGGCCCTGGAGGGCGGGACCTAGGGAGAGGGACAGGGCGAGAAGGAGAGACAGAGGGGGGAGAGAGAGAGGGAGAGGTTAATAGGGGCTCGCCGACCCCCGGGCACACCACCAGATGGTCCTCCGCCAGGTTGATGGCCGTCGTCAGCGACGTGGGCCGGTGGCACTGGACCCACTCGGCGGTCTTGGGTAGCCGAGCGATAAACTGCTCCAGTACCACCAGATCGACGATGTGGTCCACGTCGCTTCCACCGGCCAATAGCCATTTGCGGCACGCGTCCCGGAGCTGTTGGGCCATCGCGAAGGGTCGGCCGGCCTCACCCCACTCCAGCGAGCGGAACCGCTGACGATGCTGCTCGGGGGTCCGACCGACCCGCTGGATGATGGCCCTCTTCAGATCTTCACAATCCAGGAGGTTCGCCACCGGCAGTTGTTGGGCGGCCGCCTGGGCTTCTCCAGTGAGCAGTGGTATGAGGCGCACCGGCCACTGTGCCCGGGGGCACCCGCAGGCCTCCGCTGCTTTCTGGAAAAGATCGATGAAGGCCTCGGGATCGTCCTGTGGCCCCATCTTGTGTAGGGGCACGTGGACCGGTGCGCTGGCGAGCCCGGCGGCTTCGGTGCGAACCTCCAGGTCTATCCAGCTCCGGAACCTCTCGCGGTCCTCTTGCTGGCCGCGGACGATGGCCTCGAATCGGCGCTCCTGGTCCGCCCGCAGGTCCAGCATGGACTGGTGTTGTTCCTGGTGGAGGGCCGCGAGAGAGGTGATGATGTCCGCAAACGGCGAGGCGGAGGGCGTTGGTGTAGTCATGGCGGCGGCGCGGTCCTACTTCCTTCCCGGGTTTCGGCAGCACTGTAACAAAGTTCGATATAATGAGGAAGGAAGTGGACACGGGGGTCGGCTGGACGGTTGATGCTTGTCTCTTTATTTTCTCTATAACTCATAAACACACACTCAGGTGTGGATTCACATAAACACGATCACACGATCACTTCCGGGTCGGCACTTCCGGCTTCCGGTTACTCAGTCTCTGTGGGGGTTTGGCATCAACCGTCCGATCTCTCTTTCTCCTCGATCTCCGGTTCCACCGATGTTTTATACCCTCTCCGCGCTCATTACTAGAACGAGAGACAGGTGTTATTAATCTGCTTCCAACCCACTCACTTACCGCTTGTCCCGCGGCTCTCTCTCCTGCTGCAGACCTCGCTGAACCACGCCCCCCTTGCCACAGCACATAATTCATTACCAGTGTCAGGTACGGGCCTTTCGCCTTTTTAATGTAGTTTAGGGTACCAGCCACCTATCTTTCCCAGTCTGGAATCCGAGGTCGCGGTCCCCTACGCGCACACCTTCGTCCAGAGGTGTCGAGACACTTGGAGTAGAGCCCGTGAGACTCTGCTCCAGGTGGGTAGACGCACCAAGGCCCAAGCCGATCGCCACTGGTATAAGCCTCCCGTTTACGTTGTGAGTCAAAAAGTGTGGCTTTCATCTAGGAACATTCCTCTCCGCTCCGTGAGTAATAAGCTAGCCCCTAAATTCATTGGTTCGTTTTCTCACAATTCTGACATTTTACTCTCAGTTTTGTTTGTGTTATAAAGACCAATTCTGGGGACAAAAAGACTTGAAATTAATAAATTATCCAGTGCATTAAAAATCAGCATTTTGGACATCCTGAGTCACTACAGTAAAATTGCAATAATAATTTTTTCTTTCAATTTGGGTGGAAATGTAATGTCTGTAAACACAGAATGTGTTTATTCTTCTGCTTGTTAAGTGCAATGTTATGTATATAGCCCAGCATTTATCTTTAGATAAAGTGTATAAAATTACACATCTGCATCTCTCTCTTTCTTTCACACATTCACTAAATCTACTTTTTATAGTGTGTCTCACTTATATCTTTGTCCACCCTCTGGTTCACACCAGGTGATCTCACACTCAAGCGTCAGTAAGCACAATCTAGTTCTATTCCTGCTGATCTGAGATAGTTTTCCTTTTTCATTAGGTAATAATTGGTTAAAAGAGGTTAATTTTAAAAGAGATGATGCAGTGCCTTAATTAGAATTTTAGGATGTATTCAAACGAATCTCCTGAGCTCGTGATGACAGCCTCTGGGGAGATTTGCCTGTGAATGAGAGTGTGTCTGACGTATGTGGAGGGGTTTGGTGTCAAGCCTGACGAGGCAAAAATAGAACCTCGGAAAGTACTTGTAGATTTTGTGCTCAGACGCAACATAACCAACATGTAGTGTGTCGTCAGTGATTTTACTTAAAATACTCAAGGCACTGCTATGTGTGTTTTTCAGCCTATAGCATAGTGTTCTTTTCTTTCCTGTGGTTTATTCTTATTTCACCCATATAATCATTTTTCTTTATGAGACATTTTTACCTTTAAGAAAAATGTCTCACACTCCTGTTAAAACAGCTAGTTTTGTGATGTAAAATGAAACAAAGATGCATATCGAACTCTAGAGGGTGCAGACTGGTTGGCCCTATACATGCAATCACCTCATTATGGCATTACCCTGCGGCCGATGAGAATGCTTGTTCATTGTTTACTGCTAGCTAGTACAGCATGTCAGAGCCCTCCACCTCCCCCAGCTCCACCTGCCTAGATCTACTACGGGATGTTTTGTATATCTATTTATGCAGCAGCTTATCTTACATGTACATGCTCACAGTAGAATGTCTGTGTATCTAATAGCAGTAGCAAGTCCATACTTGCTCTGCAGCAGTGTGGCAGTACTAAACCCAGCCTGATCTGCCGGCGATTTGATTTCGCCCTGCAACTCAGTCTGGAAACCTGTACATTCAATTCTTCTGCTTCTCTTACACTTTTGCGGGAACCAATCACAGACTGGCTTATCAACCTGGCACGCTATTTGCGGGTTTAACATGATGGCGGATAGAGATGTTGCCAGTTGATCTGATTGGTTGAAGGACTAGCCAATTGCAGACAGAGTCATTTGAATAATGCTCGTTGATCAAGCCTCTTGTGCAGTATACAGAGCAGACTCCCCAGACCAATCTTCAATCTTAAATTAAGCTTGTTCTGGTGATAGCCATACAAGTGTGGCAGATCTAGGGGTAACTATGCATTTTTTAGGGGGGATGCTTATTTACCCAACAATGGCGTTTTGGTGGCCTGAAAATGCAAGCTTTTGAAAACGGGTTTAAAATTCTCAAGTTTCTGAAAACGACACTGTTAATGTCAAAACCACGAATTTGTGAAAACTGTGTAATGCGTATTACACATGTTCAGTATATAGGCTCAAAGTTTTTCTTTACAAAGGGACATCAGCAACTACTGGCCTGGCATGCTTGATACAGCGTTGTTAAATTGTTTTTGCATATCCGCGTGTGAATGGGGATTGCTTTTACAACGTTGCAGTCTGTATGTGAAAAACGCTAAAACGTTTTCCATTTTTAGTACATTGTTGTCTTAAATTGCACCCCTAGTCCGCCAAGAGCAATTATTCAAGACAATGGTGTAGCTTGATGATGCTGCCATTGAGCGTTGTTGTCTTGACTCTTCACATCTACCTTGGGAGCAAATGCTAATGAGAGAGACCTGCAGAAACACTGGTGGTCTGAGAGCTTTTAATATGCTTATGTATGTAATGGTTCTTTGGCAGGGTGTATGGTTCCATGAAGAACATTTAATATCCAAAGAACCTTTGGGTTCACAAAAGTTGCACAAAAGGTTCTTTGTTTTGCAAAAAGGTTATTTAGACTATAAAATGGTTAGAAAAAAATGGTTCTTTAAAGAACCATTCACAAAACGGTTCTTTGGAGAGCCAAAAATGTTTCTTCTGTGGCATCACTGTCAAAAAAACATTTTTGGTTCTTTCTGGCACCTTTATTTTTAAGGGTAGCATAAATACAACATATAAAATATCTGATTTCTCTGGATATAAACAATGTTGGAAACATTTGGGACAATGTAAGTACACAGGTCAAAAAATATATATAACATTGTTCTAGTTGTTTTTGGATATTTTAATCAAAAAATCATACATTTTGTGCCTTTAATGTAAAAATTGCAATGCATGCAAGGCCACTGAAAATCAAAGTTGCACATTTTAGAGAACTAACTGCATAAGTGTGCACACCCCTGATCTAACCCCCCCCCCCCCCCCCACACACACACATTTAATAGAACAACGGATAGTACTTATAGATTTAAATTTGAAGAATAGATGTGCCATCAGTGAGTTTTACTAATACACTAAGGCACTGCTATCTGTGTGTGCTCTTCAGTCTGTATTACAGTAGTGTTTCTTTTTAATGTGGTTTAATCTTATTTTCATCCATTTAATAATTGATATCTTTATGAGACAGACATTGGCTGCTCTGAATACCAAAAAGTCAGAGACCCAACCTCACATGCCTCTCGTCCTCCAACTCTCTCACATCACCCTAATATATCATCTGCTTCCTCCATCAAACACGCTGCTTGGTTGGCAGACTCAATGTTCTCTCTTTTTTATCTCTTTCTAACTCTTTCCCTTTGCCTTTATCACCCTCCCTCTCTTTCTGTTTATCAGTTTACAACTATTTCAGTTCTAGATGTTCTCCAGCCAGAAAGCCACTCTCTTCCACTTCTATTTCTATCTATTTCTTTCACTCTTTTAAGTTCCTCACTCCCCAGTTTAATTTTATGCTTTATTGGCAAGGCAAATTAAAGTCTATATTGTGTTGTCAAAGAACAGTGTAGACAATAGCCTCCTTGCGTCATTCACTCTCTCTCTCTCTCTCTCTCTCTCTCTCTCTCTCTCTCTCTCTCTCTCTCTCTCTCTCTCTCTCTCTCTCTCTCTCTCTCTCTCTCTCTCTCTCTCTCTCTCTCTCTCTCTCAGCCAGGAGACAGCAATTCTTCATTTGTCATTTCATGAAACACTGCCTCATTTAAAATGCATTTCCATTACATCTAAGCACTACAAAAAAATCCCAGCGTGCACACACACACACACACACACACACACATAAACGTCTGAGCTGATTCACAGCTTGACATTGCAGCTCCTGCAGAGCTGGACGGGACAGGGTGGGGATTTGTGTCTGACTGCAGGAGGTGGTCTCTAATGTGGACATTGCTGGTCTTTTCCGATATTAGCTTTGTTCTAAAACCTATTAAGTTATAGATCTATAGGTAAGGGATAATGTCACCCAGCCGGTTGTTATCGCAGAATAAACCCCGACAGAGTGATCAGGACTCCGACGTGAAGCGGAGGGGTCCCCGCTTATTAATAAGCGGACTAGTACCCGCTTATTACACGGCTACTAGTCTCAAATAAATTAGACACAAAATATTGTCTCGAGATTAAATATTTTATTAGCTCTTACGCAAAGCTTCCGCGAAGAAAAACAGTTCCAATCTGCTTTAAGCCTTTATCTATTGCTGAAGATTTGCCATATGCCCTTGCTAAATGTTGAAAATGAATGCTGAAAGGGTTAGTTCACCCAAAAATGAAACCAAGTCTATGATTTACTCACCCTCAAGTTATCATAGGTGTAAATGACATTCTTCTTTCAGACAAATACAATCGGAGTTATATTTAAAAAGTCCAGGCTAACGTTAATCCAAGCAGTAGTTGTAGTTGTGTTTGAAGTCCATAAAAAATGCAGCTGTCCGTCAAATAACGTGCTCCACACGACTCCGATGGGTTAATAGAGCCTTCTGATTCGAATCGATGCGTTTGTGTAAGAAAAATATCTATATTAAAAACGTTATAAAGGAAAAATGCCTTGAAGTCTTCCATTGTAACCCACGGCTGTTTAAGCCACAAGATGGCGCCAGCGTTAAGCATAGAAGTAGTACCGGTCAAGATGACTCGTAGTACCTGGATGAGCGGGTGTTATTTGGGAATAACATAGCGCTGGAATGCGCGATTGACCAATCAGAATCAAGTATTTCACCGCGCCGTGTAATAATTATAGATAACAGACTTCTACACTATATTGCCAAAAGTATTGGGATACCCCTCCAAATGATTTAATTCAGGTGTCCCAATAACTTCCATTTTCACATTCATAAAAGAATGGGTAGCTGAGCTCAGAGAATTCAAGCGTGGTACCGTAACCTGTGAAATAAGTCTATTCAGGAAATGTTCTCACTACCAAATATTCCCAGTCAACTATTATTGCTATTATAACAAAGTGGAAGCAATTGGGAACAACAGCATCTCAGCCACGAAGTGGTAGGCCACGTAAAATCACAGAGTAGGGTCAGCACATGCTGAGGCGCACAGTAGAAGTCTCCAACTTTCTCAATAGCTACAGAATACATCCAAACTTTGTGTGGCCTTCAGGTTAGCTCAAGAACAATGCATAGAGAGCTTCATGGCATGGGTTTCCATGGCTGAGCAGCTGCATTCAAGCCTTACATGACCAAGTGCAATGCAAAGCATCGGATGCAGTGGTGTAAAGCACACAGCCACTGGACTCTAGAGCATTTTCTCTGGAGTGACCAATCACGCTTCTCTGTCTGGCAATCCAATGGACGAATCTGGGTTTGGCAGTTGTCAGGAGAACGGTACTTGCCTGACTGCATTGTGCCAAGTGAAAAGTTTGGTAGGATGGGGGGTTATGGGGGGCAGTGGCTCAGTGGTTCATGTAGGTTGTCTACAAACCGGAAGGTTGGCGGTTCGATCCCCGATCCCCGGATGGGTGAATGTGAGGCAACATGTAAAGCGCTTTGGATGGCCATAGGGTCTGTTGAAGGCGCTATATAAATGCAGTCCATTTACCATTTATGGTGTGGAGTTATTTTTAAGGGGTTGGATCCTTAGTTCAAGTGAAAGGATGCTTTAGCATACCAAGACATTTTGTATAATTTCATACTCCCAACTTTGTGGGAACAGTTTTGGGATGGACCCTTCCCATTCCAGCATGACTATGCATTACGCACCAGTGCACAAAGCAAGGTCCATAAAGACAGGGAAGAGCAAATTTGCTGTACAGAACCTTGACTGACCTGGACAGAGTCCCCCTGACCTCAACCCAACAAAACACCTTTGGGGTGAATTAGAGCGGAGACTGCAAGCCAGGCCCTCTCGTGCAACATCAGTTGCCTGACCTCACAAATGAGCTTCTAGAAGAATAGTCAAAAATTCCCATAAACACACTCCTAAACCTTGTGCAAAGCCTTCCCAGAAGAGTTGAAGCTGTTATAGCTGCAAAGAGTGGGCCGACTCCACATTAACTCCTACGGGTTAAGAATGGGATGTGTGTGTTAAGGCAGGTGTATGAAAACTTTTGGCAATATAGTATATATAGGCAGTAGACAGAACAGCAGTTCCAGTGTCTGAGAGGACCACTTTCTCAGGTGTGCAGAAACCGATGATAGAATCTGAAGTATCTTTTGACATTATTCTCTCCATTTTGTTTAGTCCAAACAGGTGTGGAGGCAGATCTGACCTATTCTCTGATGTATAACAAGCCAACTGATGCATGATTGTATTGCCTGATGTCAGAACCTGCAGTCATCTCATACATTTACTTGCTTGCACAAGACGCACACACACCTTTTTCACTATTCCTGTCACTTCACTTTCCCTCTCTCTACCTGTCCTTTTTTTGTTTTTTGTTTTTACACATTTCTCTCCTCACCTCAGCTTCACTGTCACTGTGAGATCTACACATTTGACATGAAATGATCTTTACTTCCCCCCATCATGCACACAAACCTCTATGTCAAGGGTGGCAACAGATGTTTGATAAGAGTTGAAACAACGCTCCGCAGGACTCTGGCTCTTTAATGTCTTTAAAGCTTCTCTTTTTTTATTGTTGCTCTAGAGTTTCCAAGTGTGTGTGTATGTGTGTGTGTGTGTGTGCTTGTTTATGTGGTTTATGAGGACACAAATTTGTATAACTACATGGGTATTACACTGGTATTACACTATAAATGTGGTTTATGAGGACATTTCAAATGTCCTCATAATTCAAATAGCTTTAAAAACATACTAAATGATGTTTTTTTGAGAAAGTAAAAATGCAAAATGTTTCCTGTGAAGGGTAGGTTTAGGGGTAGGGGCAGTGTAAGGGGATAGAAAATACGGTTTGTACAGTATAAAATCAATTATGCCTATGGAGAGTCCTTGTAAACCACATAGACCAACATGTGTGTGTGTGTGTGTGTGTGTGTGTATGTGAACCTCTTATGAAGTAATTCACTATTTATGGTAAGTGTGGGTGCTCACGCATGTGCTAACACATGTTTTTTTCTAGAAATGTGGAGCACTGACACACCAGTACTGTACTCAAAGGGCTGGCTAGTAATAGAGCTCATTTTGCCACAGATCCAAGGAGAAACAAAATACTCAGACCCATTTTGATATTCTAAGCCTTGGCAACCCATCCACAGGTGTTGTGAGGATAGAGCTCTTATGATGTCATACGTCAAAGGACTTTAACTCCAGCTGGCTGACCTCAAATAAGGACGTGAACGTACACTATCATTCAAAATAGTTATCTTACCATCTCACCAAGGCTGCATTGATCAAACATAGTAACTGTTTCCTAAAATTACATTTATTCCTGTGATTTTCTAGTATTCCTCCAGTCTTCAGAGCCACATGATCCTTCAGAAAACATTCTAATATGCTGATTTGCTGTTCAAGAAATATTTCTTATTATCAACGTTGAAAACAGATGTGCTTAATTGTATTATATATTAAATTCAGGATACTTTGATTAATAGAAAAGTTCAAAAGAATGAGATTGGTTTAAAAAATGGAAATATTTGTAACATAATTGTCTTTACTGTCACTTTTGATCAATTTAATGCATCCTTGCTGAATAAAACGTATTCACATTACATCATCTCTCTATCTCTCTCTCTCTAATGCTAATTACTATCGACTGTGACGCAAAACCACTGACTCAGACTTCCCAGTCACTGTAAATAACATTAAAATGATCAGATGGAATACATTTCAATGACATAGGAGACATACTATATTTCTTTCTCAGAACTTGACGTTTTATAGTAATACACATATACATCACTTCCACCGTTGTGCTCACAGTGAAGAGAACAACACTCTGTCTCACTCCACTGGAACTGAACTAACACACACATACACATTTATATACAGAACACACACAGATACACTCACACGCGCTCACATTCACACATGTACGCGCACGCTGCATGCGGTCCTGTTCAGTTCGTGCAGTCGTCCTGCTTTAATACATCAGTCTCTGCTTGTTTGTGCCTAATTTAGGCTGCTTCCATACCATGTTAACTTACAAAAACGTCAGGCAAAAAATGCAAAAACGAACCAAAGTCGAGAAATCAAGTACAAAAGGAAGAGATTAAATGAGTTTCAACATCGGAATAAACAAAAGATAAAAGCATCTTTTAAAAAATAAACAGGTCATTCAGTTAATTTACATCATCACATTACCAGGATTTTCTTTAATTGTATCGCATGATGGAGTATTATTAACAGTGAGTAGAGAAGAACAGCTATAGCAACATGACATTCGGTACTGCACAAGGTGGTGATCGATCAGGTTTCGAATGAAGCATGAAGAAAAAGCGGTAGCGGGCATCTGAGACAGTCTTTGGAATCATTAATTGACTGGGTTCAGCTGGCGCCTTCCCCTTTAGAAGAAGCCCCACCCCAATGATATGACTTGTATGACTGAGATCAGTTGACTGACAGACATTACTCGCGACAAGTCCACAGTTCAAATCCTGCCCACTCAACCATGAATTCCAATGACAGTTCCTGGGCGTCTGTCAGCATGGCAAACGGCAGAGCTAGTCTTCGGACAGCGCGTGCCACTTAGCGATCTGTCGGCGCGGGTGGTCGCAGATCTCGCGCCAGTGCTCGCCGGCGGTGCCGGGGGAGGAGGTGCCGAGGAGGAGCCGGCCGATGACGGGTGTACGGGACGTTCTGTCGGAGTCCAGCAGGAGGAGCTCCACGCTGGTGTCTCGCAGGCCGTCTTCCGAGGGCAGGTCGAAAACGAAGAGCTCGTTGAAGACGGGGTTGGGGGCACACTTTTTCACGTGCGTCTTCTTCTTACACACTCTCTTCTTCCCCTGGAACAAGTTCACCTTCACGTAGGGGTCTAAAGAAGATGGGAGAAAGAGAAATAAACAGAGTGAGACAGAAATCAATACTTCAGTCGATGCGCAGGAAATGATACTTGCATAAGAGAATCACAACTCTGCTTTACAAAGTGTTTCAAAAGTGGCCGACACGATGTACCAATCAGGGTTATTATATCTCAAATTAAAAGCATAAAACACACTTCTGTTACTTGCAAAAAAATAAAACTAAACCTTGTTATTTTCAAATTTTTACTTAATTTAATTTGATGTACTAAAATAAATAAGACCAAGACTGAAATAGACATAATATAGACATTAAAAAAATGATGATGATGGAAATGATCTATCTGTGCATCCAACCATTTATTTACCTATCATCCATCCATCCATCCATCCATCCATCCAATGATCTATCTATCCATCCATCCATCCATCCATCCATCCATCCATCCATCCATCCAATTATCTATCTATCCATCCATCCATCCATCCATCCATCCATCCATCCATCCATCCATCCATCCACTTATCTATCCATCCATCCATCCATCCATCCATCCATCCATCCATCCATCCATCCATCCATCCACCCATCCATCCATCCATCCATCCATCCATCCATCCATCCATCCATCCATCCATCCATCCATCCATCCAATTATCTATCTATCTATCTATCTATCTATCTATCTATCTATCTATCTATCTATCTATCTATCTATCTATCTATCTATCGATCTATCTATCTATCTATTTATCTATCTATCTATCTATCTATCTATCTGTCTGTCTGTCTGTCCGTCCGTCCGTCCGTCCGTCCGTCCGTCCGTCCGTCCGTCCGTCCGTCTGCCCGTCTGTCCGTCCATTATCTAACAATCCATCCATCCAATTATCTATCTATCTATCTATCTATCTATCTATCTATCTATCTATCTATCTATCTATCTATCTATCTATCTATCTATCCATCCATCCATCCATCCATCCATCCATCCATCCATCCATCCATCCATCCATCCATCCATCCCTCCATCCATCCATCCATCCATCCATCCATCCATCCATCTATCTATCTATCAGTCCGTCTGTCCGTCCATCATCTAACAATCCATCCGTCCCCCCACCCGCCCGCCTGTCTGTCCGTCCATTATCTAACAATCCATCCATCCATCCATCCATAAAATAGTCCATATAACGGAGCTAAAATGCACTATATTAAGCATGGTGCTTCTGCTAATGAGCACTACTATCTGTCCCACACACTCTGACCTCACCTGAGGGTCCGCTGGGGTCAGCTTTGGGCAGGTGACGGGCTTTTAGTACCACCACAGTCAGAGTACTGGTAGTAGACTGATAACACAGGGATAGAAGTAGCTCTCCTCGACCAGCACTCTTCTACAGATACAGATAAAAAAGAAAGACATTTATTTAAATGTTTTTGTCTGGTTGTGACACAATCAACATCACAAACCTCAAAATGGCTTCTTTTATACTGTCATGTTTGGGCACCTAACCCAACTTCTAAACAGTGCCTTACTGTTACGAGAAACCGACTGTGAAACATTCCCTTGGCACAACACCAACGTATGACTCAAATTATGTGTGAACATGGCAGCATGTTGCCTTGGCAACACATCAGCAGGGTTCTGCTGCTGCCACGACGATGACTTAGAATGTCTCTCAACCGATGAAGCATAATTATGTGTGTTTAACTATATGCAGTCAAAGTCACCAATGAAATATAATAGCCTTCCTTTCAGCTCAAATGGAGTGAATTCTTATGTGCATAACAGTAAAACTGTTGCCAAAACAAGATTTTGTCAAAGATGATGACTTCTGCGCTGTTCACTATTCTTTATATTAGGTATGTGGCCTTCCAATCCAGTAGAAATACTTTTATGCATGAAGAAAATTGGTTTAGACTCTTTGTAAACATGTTAATTCATCTATAATAAACATAAATACTAAGTCAAGCTGTAAATGCAGAAAAAAGAGTAATGTATGGTCCATTAGATGGTCAATTAAAAATGAATAACCTGCCTTTAAGATGGATGGCAAAGACTATTCATTGACCCAAATGGAAAAACAGACACCATTAATTGTTTTCTCTTTCCAGTCTTGGGTGTGTCGTTGACTGCCCACATTAAACAAGACCAAACTATTGACTGTCTCGAATGAGCTAGGACTGGTATGTTAAGACCATAAAAAAAGAATCAAATTCTCTCTCCTCTTCCAAACGTACATGTATGTGCTTTCATATTATATTTAGCTGTGCAATCTATGAGAGCATGTTAGTGTATATACACATATATATTATAGTACGTATTATCTGCAGAATGTCATCAGTTGTTACAGAGAGATACAAGAAACTATAATTAAAGCTATTCTTACCCTGACATTCCTTTTAATAATGTCCCGGCTCATGAGGACGCGCCCCTCAGACAAGTCAATGTCAGCCAGAGGAACAAGGGTCTCTCCGATCACTTCATCACGCGAAAAGCGGTCGAAACTCAGCACCATGAAGTGCAAAGCAAGCTGGGGAACTCGTGCATATGGGATTCCGTAGAAGCTGAAGGTCTCGTCGAAGGCCGGGTCCAGAGTCTTCCTCAGCACACGTGTCTTCACCTTATGCTTCTTCTCAGGCAGCAGGGTCAGCTTAATATACGGGTCAGAGGTCAACGACTGTTCATCCGTGGGGGACAATCCATGTGCTTCCTTGATGTGAACCATGAAAGCTTTCTTCTCGAAGTTGTACTCAACTGAAAAGAAGAGAGTCCCCAGGCCACCCTCCTTGTCCTGGGATTTTTCCACAGCTGGTGTTGGTGTCTGACTGGATAGGATGCTTTCTGGAGTACCGGTCTCCTGATTACCACACGGCCCAAAGCCTGCTTGAGGAGACGGGATGTCTAGATCTGGAGAACTACGCACTTTCAGTTGGAGGGTTGGTGGCTTGGAGGTAAAGTTTCCATTAAGATCTCGCTTCTCCAGGTCCAGATGGAGCTCTGGTCGCCCACCAGTGGGGCTGAGGGTCTGTTTTCCATGGGCTTCTGGTGTCTTTTCTCCTCCAAACTTCTTCTTTCCATTCAGGCTCTCAGGGTAGATGTCAACACCCTTCAGCATGTGGACAAACTTATAGGGTGGGGTCTTGTTATTGGTCTTGTTGGCTTTGCGCTGACAGCAAATCCATGCAAAGATGGAGACGCTGAAGACCAGGCCAAACACACTCACCACTGCCACACTCACAGGAACCTCCACTAAAGAATACAAATGAGAATATAATAATATAATAAGTATTTTGATTTTTTTATAGATGTATGTAGTTTTATTGCAGCCATGAAATATTAAAACAACTTCAACCAGGAAAGGAAAAAGGAGATATATATAAAGTTATTTGCAGCAGAGGCAAAACAGACACAACATATGTTGATGTTAACAGCTGTAGCAAAAATACAAAAAAAATGTATTGTAGACAGTATGAATGTATTGTTAAATAATGCCTTTGTCACCGATAAAGGTCTCAGGAGGCCAGTTTCTAAAATCATACCATTTATTAAGTACTGTAAATTTCAATTTGCCATGAAAGCCTGAGAAGCCACAATAATGTGGTAGTGCAGTAGTGTCTGGGAATATGGAAATTTCCTGTTTCAAGGTGGGTGCAGCACCTCTGTATTGAATTAACTAAAGTGCGCTTTCAGCCTTTTGTCTTTCTCTCAGAAAACAAATACTCTTCTGTGACTATTAAGTAATCGTTAAAAGCTGATGTCAAGCATCTCGACGCGTTTCAAACATTTTCATACACGAGTGATGTCATAGGCTACTAATAGAGCACGCGTCTATTTATGACTGTGCCCGTGCATCAGAGAAAACTGTGCCACGTTTCCAAAAATGTAATAACAGATCTTTAAAAATGCACAAATATGATTTGTTTGGTGATATTGATAAATAACAACAATTTACTTACCGAAATGTTCTTCTTCTATCGTCACTGGTGCCATTGTATGCGCGCGCTCTGTCCAAGGTCCTGAAAAGATGCTTCCAGCTCGCGCTGTCTCTCACGATTCTTCGCCGCACGTTACACTCGCTCTTTCGCTTCAGGCGGAGAGAGACACAAGACTGAATAATTGAATGGTTGTACTAGATTAAAAATTTACGCCTGTTTATTGTTGTTGCAACACACAAAAACAATAACAGAATAAGCCAGATTTTCCTCCTTTCCCAGAGGTTTCTTCACACCCGCCCAGTTCTGATACTCGCTGCGCTATGAGTGTGCCTGAAAAGCGTCGCCTCCCCAATCCCCTCCCCTCTAGTGAGTTCATCGGTTCTGACGCAGTTCTGACGAACACAGTAGCTGAAATCACTGCCCTGCGCACTGATCAGGCCTGTTAATCATAGTGATTGCCAAGAGTTTACGGCGTGTGTGTTATCAAACCTGTTCAAAACAGGTTCAGGTGAAATGGTCTGTGGGTCTACTAACGGGGAGAACTGAGCTGACGACACAATTTAATTTTATGATTCTTGGTCCTGGAAGTGATATTTAATAAAATAATATGGACAATAGAGCAGTATGGCTCAATAAATATCATTTGTATATCTTAAACATCTCTGGTTGCACACATAAAATATGGGTAGTGCGTGGACCGGCCAGCAAGGTAGCCTATAGGGCTATGCCTATGGTCTGATGTCTTTTATGCCCTGATTTAGTTCTTTGTTTGGAATTGTAGCATCTACATAATAAATAACAACAGTTTATTATCAATGACAGCTTGATTGTGGCATCTTTACATCTTTCTTAATCAGTTTGAAGTTGAGGCATCTTTACAAACTTTCTGAATCAGTTTGAGGCTAAATGCTGTCAATCATCTAAAATAGAAAGAGCCCTCACATACCTCATTTTAACACATTTTTCAGCATTTGTGATTATGACTATAGAATAAATGTGTTTCTTCAAAAGCACATTGGCTACAATTATTGGAACCCCTAGAATATTTTATAAGTAAAATATCTGTAAAGTATATTTCCATTAATATTTCCATTTTTTACACACCAAGGTAGCCTACACCAAGGTATAGGAACATGAAATTGTCTAGCTATGACTTCCTGCTCCACAGGAGTATAAATATAAGGGAAACACAAAGGCCACATTCCCTTATTCAGTCATGAGTAAAACCAAAGGATATATTTCTGATGTGCAGTACTGTGCAGAAAAATATTGTTGAGTATCACAAACTAGAAAGTGGCTGTAGGAAAATAGCTAAACCATTGAAACCCATTTCCACCATCAGGGCCATAATTTAGAAGTTAAGATATCTAAAGATGTTACGAATCTGCCTGGAAGAAGACGTGTGTCTATTGTCTTAATGCAAGGTGAGAAAAAAAGTTTGAGTGGCCAAAGACTCTCCAAGGATTACAGATCGAGTATACCAGAGATTAGTTAAGTCTTGTGGTCAGAAAGCAAAAATAAAATAAAAATAATAAATACAAATCAAACAACCCCTACATTACCACATGTTGTTTGGGAGGGTGTCAAGAAAAAATCCTTCTTGCTCATCCAGAAAAAAACTCAAGCATATTCAGTTGTCAGACACAACTGAAAATTCAAAAGGGGCCGGTTTCTATGGTCAGATGAAACTATACCACCAGATGGGTTTGTGGTGCAAACAAAAAGTAGTCCATGCCCACAGTTAAATATATTGCTGGATCTTTAATATTGTGGGTCTATTTTTTAGCAGGAAGTCCTGGATATTTTGTTCAGATACACGGTAGGTAGCAAATACCAATAAAATAAAAATAAAAACCTGACAGCCTCTGCTAGAAATCTTAAAATGGGCCGTGATTGGATCTTCCATCAGAACACACATCAAAATCATCCTTGTGCACAAGTCAGAATTGAATTGAGAATGACTCCTGAATTCCATTTCAGTTCTTCAAATTTGAATTAAAGGAAGCAGGATTGAAATTTTAAAATTAAAATTTAAATAAATTCATATACATGTCCATCTTGCCATCTTGCATTCTTCTGCAACTGTTGAGAGAATCTTTAGTGTTGCAGGAAAAAATGTCAGAACCTAACGGTGCAGATGATAAAACACTTTATTAGCTATATTGAGCTATTGAGAATTAGATGCAACAGTGTTTCTCAGTGAGTTTTGCATTGGAATAAATAGGCCTAATAACTGCATTTACAGTGACTTTGTGTTATATGATTACTTTGAAATTAAAATAAAATTGGAACACAACTAATTAAACATTGAGGGGGTAATTTATTTCAATATAAATTCAATATAAATATCTATATTTTAGAACAAAATATATGCAGGGTTTAGGAGTGATATACGCACACACTTATTGATTTAAATAGAAGTAAAGAAAATAAACTTAAAGAAAGAAGATGGCATATAGCCAACAATTACAATTTTCAAGTAACTTAAACTATTTAGCGAACAAAATTATATCTACTTTTTTTTGTTTTCAATTTATGGAGAGACGGAAATGAAAATCCTTCAACCAAGGTTTATAATTATTTATTTTAATTTTATGAATAAGAAATAGGCTTATGATTCATCATAAAATTAACAGATGCCTTTTTTTAAATTCAAAATAATAACATCTTTGGGTGGTGTATGCTATTTCACAAATTAACAGAACTTCCTGTCACCCTTTTTCATAGACTGTGATGACACGTTTCGAACAGTTAACAACATCGCAAATATATGGTTTTCACGTGGTATACAGGAGCTCTCAGAAAATGCCCATCACTTATTTTTATACCCGATTGTAGCCTACTCTTAATCCAATTTTTATATTATAGCCTATTCCACTTTTTTGTAGTTGTTTATTTGTACTGTTCTTGTTCTTTCTTGGTTTACTTTATTATATGCATAAAGCCTAGCTATTCGATATTTGCAATTGATCGAAAGCGTATGTATAATGTTGATGTTTATTCAATAATAAAATAATTATTTCTTATTATAGTTCACACTATATTATATATATTTTTTTACGGTCTATGGTTCACACTTGCTCGCGAAGACCTGCCCGAAGGTGGCAGCAACAAAACACTGTCTGTCGGTCTGTCTCTTGTGCAGAGTTTTGTTTTAGTATGCTGAACAGAGACCTGACTCAATATAATTTAAAATTAACTTGAAAATAAATGACCATTGTATCGATTTCCCCCCCATTTCACACAAATGTATTAAATACAACTCCCGACATACCACCAATCAACTGCATACGTCACGGCCAGCGCCTCGTGCTCTTTCTCGAGGTAGTTTGGGCAACACTGACATCTGCAGGCCGATTTTTTTAGCGAAGCGTACCAAAACATACGCTTATTAATTTTGATTTAGGTATAGAATTGGAACATGAGCATACTTTTCAAGTACGTTTAATGAGAAGACCAAATAATAATTAAAAAAAACATAGGTGGACCATTAAAATACATCGCTTGCTTAGAGGGAGATTCCTTTACTTTTATTATGCTGGCACAGCTCTCGTGCGTGCGTAAGAGCAACGGGCGCGTGCGTCAAGAGGAAGGGCCGTAAGTCTCTCCAAAATGGCGACGACCATAGAGAGTGGCAATGCAGGAGCCGCAAATAAGAAAAAACACCTCGGAATCCCCGAAGCAATATTTGTGGTCAGTGGGAATATTGATATAGTTAGTTTACATGTACATACTGTCGATAGTTTCCCGTGAAATCTGTGTGTTGTTGTGTTGGTTTTAAACGTCTTTCTTAAGTAGAAAGCGCCTTGCTCTTCTCCTTATAAGGCTGCAGGCATTGCTTGCAGTGAGCTTTGAGGGACACATAACACATGATTAAACAGTATTTATATACTCGGTAGGATAAATTTATTAAGGAAGCCTATTAGATGCCATAAATTATATGTGAACTTTAACTGGTTCTGTAGGAAGATGTGGATGCCTTCATGAAGCAGCCGGGCAATGACACAGCAGACGCCGTGCTGAGGAAGCTGGATGAACAATATCAGAAATATAAATATATGGAGCTCAATCTGGCTCAAAAGAAACTCAGGTTTGGTTATGTTTATTTTACGTTGTACAGTAATAGGCAATGATTAGTTTGTGTCAATTCTAAAGGATGCTTAATTTCCTGTAACAGGCAGTATAGTTTTCCTTGCAATGTAATGTCGTCTAACTAACTGTCTGGTTTGCTTTTGTTGTGAGGAAAAAACAGTTTTCCTTCTGCATTTAATAAAGCTGACTTATTACACAGAGTAAGTATAAAATATTAGTGCTGATTTTACTAGAAGTTGACTTTTTTTGTCTGTCTCAGGTTGAAAAGCCAGATTCCACAAATCAAACAGACGTTAGAAATTCTACGGCACATGCAGAAAAAAAAGGTAAGCCCATCAATCATTTGAGGTCAGTATTAACTCTCATATATTATCCATACAAATTGAAGGTCAGTTTTCTAATTTCTATAAATATTGCTTCTAAATGTTGCCTCATCCCAATTCTCTTACTTGTACTATGACCTGAAAGCGTGTACTCTTTTTGTTAAGAAACGAGGGTGTAGCACAAGAGCAAGGAAGTTAAAGAAAATACTACTACTACATATTTGTGTTTTTAATTGACCGCTCTGTCACATCCTATGCATCCTGTTACCGTAAACTGGCCTGTCCATTGTCTTTTAACAGTTAAAGTTGATATGAAATGTGAATTCCTTTCTTTTTATCTGAATCGATGTTATATATCTTTATTGTGATCTGTCATAACTTTTTGGATTGTTATTAATGCATCGGCATTATATCTCATCGTCATTATATCGCATTATATCGCATCGCATATACTGCATCGTCATTATATATATAATATACCTTTTTATAAATAAAATAACAATATATACATTTTTGAAGCCTTAAAGGGTGAGTTCACCCAAATGAAATTGATGTCATTAATAACTCATCCTAATGTTGTTCCACACCCGTAAGACCTCCGTTCATCTTCAGAACACAGTTTAAGATATTTTATATTTTAGTCCCAGAGCCTATGCAGTCTATGCACACTTTACTGTCCATGTCCAGAAAGGGAATTAAAACATCATCAAAGTAGTTCATATGTGACATCAGTTAGTTAATTAGAATCTCTTGAAGCATCGAAAATACATTTTGGTCAAAAAATATCAAAATCTATGACTTTATTCAGCATGGTCTTCTCTTCCGTGTTCCTCAAATAAAGAGATCAATGATTCGGATCGCCAATGTCACGTGATTTCAGCAGTTTGGATCGCGTGTCAAACTGACAAACTGCTGAAATCACGTGACATTGGCGATCTGAATCATTGATCGATTCACTAATTCATGACAGTTTTAATCTTTATTTGAGGAACACGGAAGAGAAGACAATGCTGAATAAATTCGTAGTTTTTTTTATTCTTGGACCAAAATGTATTTTCGATACTTAAAGAGATTCTAATTAACTAACTGATGTCACATATGGACTGCTCTGATGTTTTTATTCCCTTTCTGGACATGGACAGTAAAGTGGGCATAGACTACAAACGCTCTGGGACTAAAATATAAAATATCTTAAACTGTGTTCTGAAGATGAACGGAGGTCTTATGGGTGTGGAACAACATTAGGGTGAGTCATTAATAACACAAATTTCATTTTTGGGTTAACTAACCCTTTAAGTTGTCTGTTGCAGACTGAAAATGGGCAAAGATGCGAGGTGTGGGTGGAGTTGAGGTGACTGGTTGCTGAACCCCACCCCCCCATTTAGGCAATAAGGGCAAAGTTAGCTATATAGCCCAAAACCACTTTTGTATCAGGCCGCAAACACACATTTTCCACTGTAAAGTTGGCCATTTTAACATGGTATAGATGCAGATTTGACTCCCTTTAAAAAAATATTTTTTATTATTTTATTTTTTATGTGAGGTTATGAAACAATTCTTTCTCAAAAGCGCAATGGGTTGTGGTTGATATTAAACGTTAGTGTGCATGGATCATAGCTTCAAATCTCCACTCATTATCTGTGTACTTTTGGGATACTTATTTCCAATTACTATAATTAGGGACACTTCTAATTTCTAATACTATTTAGTATGGATAGTTTGTGAAATGGGATGCAGCAAGTGTTTTGTTCTTTGTCACTTTCAATCCCTCTTGCACTTCTCACATCTCTGTTTATTTTTCTGTTCTGAATTAATTTCTTAATGATGTATGCCCAATCACAGGACACTACCGATCCCATGGAAACACATTTTCTGTTGGCTGATAACGTCTATTGCAAGGCCTCTGTCCCACCTACAGATAAAGTCTGTTTGTGGCTTGGGGTAAGTGTTGACTGCTGTATTTCATTGTAAAATAAATGCATTCAATTTACTTGAGTGTCCTAACCATCTGTGATATAGAATAGAGACTACCGTACTCCTCTCGTTCAATTTCCCAACAGATTACTGCCTATATGTGAACATTTAAAATGTATACCTAATTGCTTAAAAGTAATATTTCTGCTAAATGACAAGCACTCAAGTAACTTTATGGGCTTGAAAGCTTTAATGTTGATAATGTCTATAAACATGTCTTTAATTGTTATTTTGAAAACTTGCTTATAGCCATGCTTATTGTTTTTGTGCATTAGGCTAATGTCATGTTGGAGTATGATATTGATGAGGCTCAGGCTTTGTTGGAAAAAAACTTGGCTACAGCTTCCCGGAATTTGGACTCTCTGGAAGAGGACCTGGATTTCCTCAGAGATCAGTTCACAACCACTGAAGTCAGTATCCTTAAACTATGGCATATAGTGTTGCACGATATACAGGTAAAAGAAAATTTACTCTGTTACCCTGCTATTACAAATGGTACGATGTGGAATTTAATAAGTACCGGTACTTAAGGATGACAGCGCTAATATGAGCTGTATTTCTTAATTTGCGTGGATGTGTGACAGCAGGTGTCGGGACGTGTGTGCAGAGCTCTGCTTCCACCGTTCACTAAACATTGGAAGTAGAAGAGTTAAATATATACACACAGCGTATGACAAAGCAAGCAACAGAATTTTGCGCGCATGAGAAGTAGGCTTGGGCGGTATCCAAGTTTTGATACCGTCAAACCTCCTCCCTATTTTACCTCGGTATACGGTATTACCGTGAATAATTAAAACATTATGATGTAAGGCTCAGACAGCGTCAACAAACTGTTGGCTTGGCATATATATATATATATATATATATATATATATATATATATATATATATATATATATATATTCAGTTTAAGATAAACTCTCTGCACGTTTTATGCTTACCGTTATGAGACAATTGTCAGACAACTGACTTTTTTTTTTGTGAGTCCCATGTCCACTTGATTTTTGTGGAGTTCATGCTTATTGCTTACATTGCCAGCTGTGTGACAAAAGGCTTCGGCAATATTACAGCATAGTCCGAGGGTGCGCTCGGTTATTCATCCACGCAGCAGTGAGGATGGTGGTTTCGGATATGCGCCCTTAGGTTCAAGGTATTTCCATCTCTCGCGGTCATCTTTTTGTTGCACAATTTGCAAATTGCCTCGTCTGTATTTACCGTCAAAACCCAAAATACTTCCAAACTGCAGAAGTTGTGTTCTTTTTCGATAATAACTCAGTGCCCGACTCGCCGTCTTTTCCCCTCTCTCTCTCTCTCTCTCATCCACGCTGTCACAACAACGCATACACATATTTAGGCATTTAATAAATAAATAGTATTTAATATGTAAATAGTTTAATTAGTTCAACTTATTAAATATTTAATTGTTGATCAGCAATATGTAAGTTGATCTGTTTTTTTTTTTTTTTTGACGGTTTGACGGTATTGAAACTGATACCGTTGCTATTTTTAGATCCCGCGGTATACCATTTTACCGTATTACCGCCCAAGCCTAATGAGAAGAAGCGCGCTCGGGATGTGCTTGCGCTGCCGGACTCTGACCTGAAGCGTACACGCACGCCTTTCAGACAACATGCGATCGAGATTCAGTTATTTCGTGGATTATTGTTTGGGTTTGAATGGTCAAAAATATGTAAAAATGCACGGCCTGCCAAGTATTCAGTTAAACTCAGTGAATGTATACAATTGAGGTAATTATATCTGTGCAAAAAATATCAATGGAATTTCAATGACACCCGGTGGCTATTTGTGGTACAACGCCTAAAAAAAACCTCATGGGAACTTCAACTTTTGTGATATCAACTTCAGATTTGGAACACAAATTGATAAGACATATGGCTTTGATTTGATAGTAATTTTAGACTACACATTATTTTGTAACATATATATTTATATTAAATATTAAATATCTAGTACAGTATATTTGATTTACAGTACATTTAAACTTCCATAACTTTTTTTTATACTTTAATTTTTAAAGTAATATTTTTTCAGAGCAATACTCTGCTGACTGTCTTCTTTAAAATGAGACCAACCTTATGTCTATATTCCAAAGCATTCTTGAATTGCAACCATTTAAGTTTGGATAGTGAACTTTCATGTATATTTTCAAAAATGGGGGTGACATTTAAGGGGTTAAGCCAGACCTATCTGTGTGATTAATCAAACAACAATGAAAAATAGAAAACCACCTCATGCTTGGCTAAATAACTATAATATATTTATTAAGAATCAGTGTATAGTTAAATTATAGAGTGAAGACTAAGCAAGCAGTTTCATATTTGATTATTTAATTTCTTTCTTGACTTGCTACTGTTAAATAGACCTAATGTATCTGAAAAACAAAGCACTGTTTTTGTCATATTGTTTGTAATATGCATTTTTTGCTTATTTAAAAAAAACAAAGATACAATTAAAAATCTATATTATAATTACATAAATTACATTTAAAAAATATCAAATTACTCGTACCATGAAATAAGATTTTGGTCATCCCAACCTGTTCAGAAGTGAAAGGTTAGTGAATGATAACATGATTGATAATGTGATCTCTGTAAGGATGTTCACACTGGCAGTTATCATAGCAATAAGAGGAGGGAATGGTCAAAAACCAGGGCCACGATTTTTTTTGACCGTGTTATCGATTTCGTATCGGTATTGAGGTATTTTAGTCTGGTATCGTATCAAAGTCATAATTTTGGTATTGTGACAACACTAATGGCAAATATAAATCAGGTTTTAATTAATTGATTTACATAGTGCTCATTGTGTTTGATTTAGCCCTTTTTTATAAAGTCTTAATTTTTTTATTAAGTTAAATAATTGTCTTTGTTGAAAATGTACATAGATGTGAATATAAACGTCAGATCAAGTGTAAAAGAGTTGGTCAAATACGTACACTACTGTGCAAAAGTTCGGGGTTGGTAGGATGTTTGAATGTTTTTCAAAAAGTCTTGTGTTCACCTAGGCTAAATTTATTTGATCAAAAAAAGTAAATAATTATATATATATAAAATTTAAAAATATTTTTTATACCTGTGACAATAAAGCTTAATTTTCAGGAGTCATTACTCCAGTCTTCAGTGTCACATGATCCTTCAGAAATCATTTAGATATGCTGATTTGCTTCTTAAGAACAATTTTATATTATCCCAGTAAAAACAGTTGTACTGCTTATTGTTTTGTGGAAACCATGATCAGGATTCTTTGAATATAAATTTCAAAAGAACTGCATTTTGGTTAAATATATATACAGTACAGGCCGTAAGTTTGTATTTGCAATGTTTTTGAAAGAAGTTTTTTTCTGCTCATCAAGCCTGCATTTTTTTGATCAAAAAGTTAAAAAAAAAATTGATATATTACAATTTAAAATATTTGGTTTTCAATTTAATATACTTTAAATTATCATTTATTTCTGTGATGCAAAGCTGAATTTTCAGGATCGTTACTCCAGTCTTCAGTGTCACGTGATATCCAGCCTATCACATTATCCTTCAGAAATCATTCTAATATTCTGATTTATTATGAGTGTTGGAAACATTTCTGCTGCCTAATATATTTGATGAATAAAAGGTTCAAAAGAACTGCATTTGTTCAAAATAAAAACATATTTTCAAATAATATAAATCTCCTTTACTATCAATTTTTATCAATTTAACACATCCTTTCTGAATAAAATTATTGGTTTATTTTTTAAAAAAAAGACTCACCCCAAATTACTGACCAGTAGTGTATATAGACAGTGTATATAGTGTATATATGACAGTAGTCATATTGAGTATGACTTGACATTCATGTCAGTTACATCATCAGGCTCTCATTTTAGTGGAAATGCAGGCCAGTGAGACAAATGAGCTATTCCATCCACCTATATTTTTGCACATTTTGGGATATTAAAACACTAGATGGAACCACCAAGATGTGCATCAATTCTAAAAACGAGCGTAAACTCAGTTGAGGCGGAAATATAATATTTTTTAAATTTCGTTTGAGTTGCAAATGATTTATGATGTAGGAAAAAAGATAAATTCAAGACACCAGATAAATTTGCTACTTTTGATGGAAACAACTATGGACAGATCTTCTGGTTCTAAATCTATTGGTGGAAAAGGATGATAGTCAAAGCTGTAATGTGACTTAAACTGTTATTTATCAGTGCAGATATTTATGCGCATGTAGATTTGGTTATGTGATCATTAAGTGAATCGTATGACTGTTGCTTAGGAATATTCCACATCGCATTTTGTGGCTCAGGAAACTGTCATGTTTTTTTATTTTTATGGAATGACATCTGTAGATGTCTTTTAAGAAAGAACTCTTCCAGGCAAATCGGATACGGATCCTAAGTGCCACCTGTTCTCACACCTGTTAGAATCTTTTAAGTGAAAGATTTGTTGACTCTAAGTGAAACATGTTCCTCCAGTTTGCGGAGTAAGAAAAATAAGCAGAGATAACCTTCCAAAGTTTTCAGATACACCTTAACCACTATTCACAGATATGGCACGTGTTTACAATTGGGATGTCAAGAGAAGGAGCAAAGACAACCTCCTCAAATCTGCTGAGCGGTCCTAGAAAAGGAGACTTAGTTTGGTCCCACCCCACCAGAATTCCTTCCCCATCAGAAAATTCACCTCCATGTATCTGTTTGCACCAACACTTACTGTTATCTGTTGATTTATTACTTTTTAAAGTATTTTTTCAAGTAAAAAGGTGAAAAACATCAAACAAAAGTAATAATGGTAGTTTTCTTGTTTTCTTTTTTTATGATGAATTATTAGCTTTTTCAGATGGGGGTTCTCTCCACAGGGTCTACACATTTGTCTTCCTCTTTGCCCTTTTCCTTTAATTTGTTTTTGGTAAACATTTGCAATTTCAGTTCTGTTAAAGCTAAAAGCCTGAACTCCTATTGTCCTCATATTTCTTTCTGGGGAATTTTTCTTGCCATATCTTGGCGAGGTCATTGTCAAAATGCAGCATGCTGAATTTCAGGGGGACATCTTGTTTCATTCATCAGCCTCCCTTTCTCTTGTCCTTCATCTGTGCTCATTTGTCACACTGTAGCCATTAAACACTGAACTAATATTGAAGTGTTTGGAGAAAAGGCACAAAATCAATGAGTTGGTCTGTGTTTTAATCTGCGTAGCTTTTTATAATTCCTCGTCTGATTGAGGTTCTGGCAGTGAGCGAGATGAATAAGCTTTGAGTGCAACTAATTAAATATGTGCCTACAATTCTGTCCCTTTCTTTCAATCGTTGGCAATCACATGTCTTAAACTTCTGTTGCTTTTCAATTACATTCTTTTTGAGCAGCACTAAACTAACAATATCCTCATTAAACTGTAAAATGACCCCTGTGTAGTGGGTGGAATGTAAATGCATTGTACAGTATACAAGAAGAACATTTTTAACATGTTAGTTTAATCTGTAGTACATTTCAAGTTCCCTTGACAAAGAGGTACAGAGTCAGTAGTGTTTGTATAGCCAGTCCTTGCAAATCCACATCAGCATCAAAAAGCTTACAGAGCGAGCGAGTGGTCATCACAATTTGAAATCTTTTGGTCCTTCCCTGAGACCCTGTTTCAGCCATGTTTAGAAATGGCTTCATGTTTTCCGATAAGGTGACATTAACACCTCAGCCAGTTGTGCACAGTTATGGACAGTATTGACACATCTCCAATCAGATTTCAGGAAGCGAGTGTTGATTTATTTCATCAGGGATGAGAGTGAAAGTGAATAACAAGTCATTTCAAAAAGTAAACAGGTTAGGTGAATAAAGTAATGGTTAAATACATGGCAATGCAAGCTCTATGGATACAGTTTATCTGAATGTGTACAGGTTCAAAGGCCCTCACTGGGCAGCGTGGAAACCTAAAGGAAGTGCTTGCTTTTTTTACATACAATCACAAGCTGTAACATCAGAAACACTCTTTGGGATAAAAGGTGTAAAAGATGTACCTAAGTACAACAGATTAAGGTTTATTTGTAATTCTGGTGAGCACCAGAGGCCTCTTGTGGCAATGTGTGATAAGTGAAATGTTATTAATTGTAAAATAATGCACAAATTGAATAATCCATCCGGGGCTCATGGATGTACTTTCAGTAGTCCCTTATGAATCTTTGTATTAGATCATTTAAAATGAACCTCTTGGGTGATATGATGGACTATGATACCATCTGAGTGACATACTTATCTCAGGCCTCTTCAATTACAATTAAAATGACTTGATATGGGAATTATTCTGAAACATTACAGATAATGGTTTTTCAGTCTTGGAATTCTTCTTGTAGTATATTGCATTATATCTCCTTCGTTTTGTCTTTTGTGATATTAAAAGTCAATAATCAGACACATCACACCTCCAGCAATCACATTTTTCAAGTCTGAGATCTTTGAGTCACCAAAAATGGGTATCTCAGCATTCATCTGTAAAGCAAGCAAGTTAAACTTCTGTTAGTCTTTTATCTCTCCCATGATAAAAACCAGTTGAAGATACCTGGAGCTTAGTCTGAGATATGGGAGATGCCCAAAGCTAAAACATCTTCATTTGGGAAGTTTAACTTTCGTGGCTCAATATAATGAATGGCAGGTGTGCAGATACAGTTAAAGTGCAGATATAGTTCTGACTGGCCTTTTCAGTATGCGTTCTGCAATTATTTATTTACTAACCTTACATTATCAGCAGTCAATAGAGTTCAGTTTGGCCATACAAGATTGTGTGATTAGGGAAATGAGAAAAGTAGTATAGAAAAGTGAAGCAATAGGGTATGATAGGACTCGATTAGGCATTCAGCAGGCAGGAAGGGGTTGATGATGTCGTAATCAGGGAGTTGAAGACTGACCCTGTGATTGGAGGAAGCGTTTATTTTGTCCACCAGGGCCCAAAGGTTTGGTAGGTACCAGGGTGGTGATTTGCTGACTCAACAAAAACATCGACGGTCGCCCTTTGTCACTTCTTCTGACGAATGCACCACGTTTGGTACAAACCCACTCTTTACTCCCTCCCAGCCTTCCTGGATGGTAATCTCCCCATTCTTTACCAGCTCGAAAATATCTCGTGTAAGCTCCGTAAAAGCCCTCTCCACGTTTATGGCGTCACGTGCGGAAGTCTCCACGTAGCGCATGCCGTACAGAGCCGCTAACTTCTCAGCCTCTTGCCGGCTCACCTGACGCTGTGGTTCCAGATCACATTTGTGGCCGACTAGCAAGAAGACAATGCTGTGGGGCTGCACGTGGCTGCGAGCCTCCTCTAGCCACTCGTGAACGTTCTGGAAGGAGCGACGGTTGGTTATGTCGAAGAGCAGCAGACCTCCCACAGAGTTACGGTAGTACGCTCTGGTAATAGACCTGAAGAAAACATAACAGAATTAAACAATATTCTTGAATTTGAATTGCGGTAAAATACAATTTAAATGTAAGGTAGGGTTACATCTGCTATGATTTGTAAATTCGCCACCTCTATTTTCTAAAGGCATGTTATTGATCTGATCAATGAACAGTTCATCCATGGATATGTTAATTGTTTGTTTGACTGGATCTTGAGAAATGATTTATTACCAAGTGTGCTTGGACACACAGAATTTACCTTATATTGTAGCTTTCAGTATGCATATAAATATAACAAAACATATAACATTTAAGGATAACAAATATTTTAAAAAGGTTTAATCAGAATAAACATTTACTGATAATGAACATATTTACAGTATTGTGAATACAAATATGAATAAATAGGACTAAATTTACAAGGATATTGCACAAAAAAGAGTATTATGCCTGGAAAGCATTAAATTATTCAAGGGCGAAATAGCCTCTGGAAGAAACTGTTCCTGTGCCTGGATGTAGAGTCTAGTGATCTAAGGCACCGTCCCTACAGCAACAGTTCAAACAGGTTGTGGCTGGGGTGAGTGGAGTCTGGAAGAATACATGTCTTGGAGGGTGGGCAGGGGAACACCAATAATCCTCTCAGCAGTTAGGACTGTCCTTTGTATTCTCCTGATGTCTGATTTGATGGCTGAACCAAACAAAACCGTTATAAATGAACACAGGACAGACTCAGTGAGTGACGGCTGAGTAGAACTGTGTCAGCAGCTTCTGTGACAGGTTGAACTTCCTCAGCTGGAGAAGGAAGTACAACCTCTGCTGGGCTTTTTTTAAAGCCAATGTTAATTGTGTCCTGAGAGATGGTGGTGCCCAGGAACCTAAATGACTCCACTGCTGCCACAGTGCTGCTCGTGATGGTAAGTGAAGGGAGTGGTGTGCTGTTCCTTCTGAAGTCCACTATCATCTACTACACTGTTTTGAGTGTGTTCAGCTCAATGTTGTCAAGATTTTGCAAAATATAATCATGTTGACTGCATCATCCATAGACCTGTTTGCTCTTTAGATAAACTGAAGAGGAACCAGCAAGGGTCCAGAGATGTCCTTCAGGTAGGCCGACACCAGTCTTACAAATTACTTGTTTACCACAAATGTGAGAGTGGCAGGTCTGTAGTACATTACGTCCATTGGGTTTTTTGGCGACCAGAATGATAGCGGAGCCTTTGAAGAACCAGGGAACTTCACACTGCTCCAGTGAAGATTGGGGCCAGTTGGTCTGTGCAGATTTTTTTTTTACAGGCAGGTGAAACACTGTCTGAGCCTGAAGCTTTCCTGCTCTTTTATTTTTTGGAAACTCAGCTCACGTCCTCCCCACAGACCTTAAGCGCAGTTTGAATAGCAGGATCTTCTTGTGGAATGGACTCATATATATATATATATATATATATATATATATATATATATATATATATATATATATATATATATATATATATATATATATATATATATATATATATATATATATATATTTTTTACAAATGAATGCAGGCTTGCATTCATATCTGGCTCTATCCAACCTACAACTAATGGATTGAACCGAGACCCTGTTTTTTTTCTATTCACAATATGAAAGAAAAGATCTGCCGTAACTTGCGTTACATTGTGGTTTTAATTTCAAAAATATTCATATAACTGTAATTTTACATAAGAAAAGTAAATTTTGTAACAAAAAGAATTTAAATGTTGGCTTCAAAAGCCTTGTTTTATCGTTTGAAAAAAAGTTTTTTAAAGACTTGAGGATGGATGGATGGATGGATGGATGGATGGATGGATGGATAAATCTGAAGAAAGGCATTTGGTGTATGACAGGAACGGAAAGAATATGAAAAGTAAAACTGCAATAGAAAGCAGAGAAGAAAACAAGGTAGATGGAAAAAAAACTGTAAAAAGCATCAGAGTGAGACAGTAAAAGAGGTCTGAGCTTGTGTAGGAGTACCACTGGGAACACACTGAGCTGTGAAGGATGCTGAAGGGCCTCTGGAGTTGCTGACATCACTTTAAGTTTTAAGACATTTGTGACATTCTAGATGTCAGTGATTCATCAAATATTTCTATTTCCCATATTTGAGCTGCATTCATTAATAAATAAATATAGCCATTGTCTCTGGATCACCTAAGGTGGAAAAAAAATATTAGTGATGTGTGAATCTTTTCTTTCACGTCTTCATGTCTTTCATCAAGGCTGGGAGAAATATATCCGCACAGATACCATGGAAACACCAAACATGTGGATGGATAAGGACTCTTGATCAGATAAGCTTGATGATCTATCTTATTGAAACCTAATAAGGTGGATGTTACTTTTGATGTGTTGGCAACTATTTGACTGTACAAAACTATGCCCAGTAGCATAATCTTTCTGAACTAATAATCAGTGATATTATTTACATAGCAAATGTTATGGAATTGGAGGTTGATTACATTTGAGGTAAACAATCCCTATGAACATTTAATAAATATTGGACAATTATTTACAGAGATGCAGAATCATGAGAAAGGTCTGCTGTAACATAATCCAAAATAAAGATTTACAATACCTGAAGCGTTCCTGGCCTGCAGTATCCCAAATCTGCAGTTTAATGCGTTTCCCAGGTTCGATCTCCACCAGGCGGGAGAAAAAATCCACCCCGACCGTCGGGTCCGACACCTGCGCAAAGCGGCCTTCTGTGAATCGCCTGATTAAACATGATTTCCCAACAGTGGAGTCCCCGATGACAATCAGTCGAAATTGGTAAAGCCAAATTGCTTCCATTTCTATTCAGGTCTGTCAAAGCAAAAAAAGGATATGTGAAATTATACTGTGGATTAGATGCTGCCAAAACATGTATTCATGGTTTTCAAAGACACAATAGCCTAGAAAAGAAAAGAAAGAGAAACATTCTTTATTTGATTCACCCAGGTTTATGGCAACCTGCTTAGCCAGCTTACTAAAAAGAGGAAATATAATACAGTTCTCTTTAAAGCTTTTGTAATTCATCTATAACCTCTTCTGGGAATGTGTTGTAGTTATAAATATTACAGCAATTTCATGATCATGGCATGGCAATCGTCTTAGTCAACTTCATCCTTGCTCTGTGTGGGAAGGTAGTTGAGGCACAAAAGCAGCCTTTTAGTGTTTGATTTTAAAGAGTACATAATCATCTGGTGGTTTAAACGAATCTATCCCTAGAGTTCATTTTAACATGTGACATTTTTGTAAAAAAAAAAGAATGAATACAAGTAAAGGGGGATAACTGGCAACGCCAATTCCATATAATGTCCATATGCTCTGAGGATATGTATGCTCTTTTCAGTAATAGAAGAATATTGGCTACACATATAATGATAAAAATGATTGTCGTGAAGATGAAGTGTCACATTTAACCTGCATATATACCTGAAATTGTCATTTTTAGTCATTTGAGTTAGTTATGCAGGTAACTCAATACAAACCCTTAACAGTTATCATGAACTATTGACAAAATATTAAGCCTGTTATATAGCTCGCCTGATGGCAGGGCTATATAGTAGCTGGCTATCGTTGGCCTTGTCATAATAACGAATGTTTCTTGTTCTAAATTTCCAAAACAGACAACTATTTAACAAGCGTTGTCTTTGTGTAGAAGCATCTGTGTACCCTTTTCGGTGCTCTTTACTTACGTTGTTTTGTTTTTTGTTTGGTCGTTTCAAAGCTACCAAACGGCAGATTCCATAATCTTTGAAGGATTAAAGCCTCTTTAGAAACCGCTGGATGAAATGAAGGACATAAACTATTCACATAATATGTCGAATAATAAACAAAAAATTCGTCTCTACAGAAAAAAAACAAACAGGTGCAAACCTATCTGCGCCGCGTAGGCGGTTTGCTTGGACGTTGCTAAAGATGAGTCGGCGTGTTGTTTAAACGGTCCCTGTCAGGATCAAAGTCGCGTAAAAGTCAAAGATGATTTACGCCTGTCATGTTTTCATCCACGCTTGGAAGATGGAGAAATGTTTGGATGTTTTCGTGCTGATGAAATGGAAGCGACAGCAGAAGCATCATATAGCCTGACTCATTCCGCATCAGCACCAGTACCACAAGCCTCCTAATAGTAGCGACACATAAACACGTCATAGACCCCACATACATTAAAGTGATAGTTCACCCCAAAATGAACAATCTCCCATGGTTTACTCACCCTCAAGCCATCCAAGGTGTATACGGCATTATTCTTTCAGACGAATACAATCAGAGTTATATTAAAAAATAAAATGCCCTGGCTATCTATCTATCTATCTATCTATCTATATATATCTATCTATCTATCTATATATATATATATATTATATAATTTTTTTTTTTTTTTATGAAAAATTTATGCTTTTCTGCTTACCCTCAGAGCATCCAAGATGTAGGCTAGGTGTTTTTGTTTCTTTAGTAGAACACAAATGAAGATTTTTAAATCCAACCGTTGCCGTATAATGCATGTCAATGTTTTTTTTCTATGAGAGTCACTATGAGAGTAAAAACCCATATGAATCCATATTAAACCCTGTAGCTTGTGCCACTGATGTCTTAAAACACGACACGATTGGTTTCTGTGAGAAACCGAATAGTAGGCTATATTTATTCTATTTTTTTTACGTCATAGCAGGCAAATCTCATCTAGTATTCCCAACGCCATTACTTCCGCCGGAGAAGGTCAAAATACTGGTGCGATCATCAAAAATCTTCAGTCAAAATCTTAATTTGTGTTCTACTAAAGAAACAAACACACCTACATATTGGATGCCCTGTGGGTAAGCAGATAAACATCGAATTTTCATTTTTGGGTAAACTATCCCTTTAATTGTAACACGTTTTATTCTTTAAGGATACATTTCTTGAGACTTATATTATATAATAATATGCTACTTGGGATCTCATGAAAATGTATTAAAAATGTACCATCCCATATATTTTAAATAAAAATGCTGATAAACATTAATTCTATGCATAGGCTAGGCTACTAAATAATACTACACACAAAAAGCTTGTTTAATTATGTTGATGAGTAGGCTCTAGGTTTTCAATTTGTTTTTGACCGACTGAAAATGCTCAGGCTACAGATCAATGGTTTGACCACATCATTGCTTTTAATTGTTTTTAAATGCAGCAAAATGTTTAGCAATGTCTAAAAGAAAGGTAGGTCTATCAATATCACATTGAAATTAGCTATATTAAATATTGTTTTGATACATTTGCATTTAGGAGGGTTTAAATATTATCTTGAACCGACATTGTGTCTTCCTTTAAGTTTATTTGATAAAGCGTATATTTTCAAGTGCGCCTTCTATTCTAAGTTTTATGAGCAAACAAACCAGAACAGCATTATGACGGGAGTTGTAGTTCATAGGCGATATTGATAGCCTACAAAACGCTGGACCAAAATCTCCTCCTAGTCTTAAAAGTTCAGTTAGTCACACTGTGCGTCTTCAATCGGTCAGCTAGGATATCTATTTGGTTAGAAAGACTCGACAGTGGATCCACCGCGCGATGAAAAGTTGTCGACAGGCAAATGAAGTGTGAAAACTTCTCATTTCTGAAGAAACGCTTTTAAAACGCATTATTTGACAGCTGTCAGGCGCGCGTCCATCGAAAAGCAGTTCTTTTTTTCTGGTTTGCAATTTCAAGGCCCACGAAAACATAAAGACGTAAAGAAAGCGGTTGCCTACTCCGTCGAACACGACTAATTTAGAGAAATACAAATAAAAGTTTTCTTATTTCTGCATATGTTTGTCATGTAGCCTTTAGATAGCTGAAATGCAGCAGGAGCGGTTACTCAAAGTACTTGTCATTGGAGACTTAGGTGTGGGAAAGACTTCCATCATAAAGCGTTATGTGCATCAGATTTTTTCTCAACATTACCGCGCAACTATCGGTGTGGATTTTGCTCTGAAGGTCCTGGATTGGGATCACCGGACAGTCATTCGACTGCAGTTGTGGGACATTGCAGGTCAGTTGCTGATGTAGCCTATATTCTTCATCTTTGCCTGCTGTGTTAATGATTGTCAGCAAGTTAAGTCACACGTACGCTACCTTATCAGACAATCAATAGACCTATGCAAATAAATGAACATATGGGTTATTGAGAGTAGATTTCATGCAATGACAGCAGTATCCTATTACTATGTAGCTACTTATCTTAAACCGTTCAACAAAACTTTTGATTATTGTATACTTTACATTATCCATGCAATTTTAGTAGGACATCAAATTAATTTGATTAACTATATATAAAATGTAACGTAAAATCTTGATGTTATAAGAAAACGTCATTTTTAATGTGAGATGCTATTATACTATATATTTATGTTGTCTTAAATATATCCAAAGCAGTGCTAAAACAATATGCAGTGATACATTTTAAACTACTACTAATACAAAAAACAGGCGCAAAACTCAGAAAAGTAATTAATAGTAAAAAAAATACTGTGGTAAATTAAATAGAAACAAAACTATTGTGGGGTAAAAGGAGAAGAAAAAATTGTTTTTTTTTACACCCAATTTCCTAGCAGTGATGTTTTTTTGACTGTCAAACATGCACCATTACGACATAATACATGACCTTAGAAAAATAATCACACACAAAAAGATAGAAAAAGATGAATAATATTACTGAGGTAACCTAATGCATTTAACGCTTGGCTTGGACGGATTAGCTACATACAGTCCAAAGCAGGCCTTGTTTGGGATTTTTTTCCCCTTCTCTCAGCTGTTGTGTGACCTCACAGTGGCTATGAATCCCTCTCTGTGTTTCTGCTCAGATTAAACTAAAGCACCAGGACAGGAATGTGTGTCCCGAGTTTATATTCACTGGTCTGGTCTCGTGCTTAGATTGGTCTCATGTGATGGTGGACCTCGCATCACCTAGCTACTGGCAGAAAACACTAAAAACAATTTTCCATCATCTCTCACGCACACAAAATTGCATCAGAAAACAATGCATTGAATTAAACATGGCTGACAGAATGGAAGACTCAGAGATGTGTTTACAAAACTGTTTTTATTTTACATGTTTATAATAAGATGTTAAATTCCAGAAAGGTTAAGTTTTAAATAAAGATTTCTATCAGCATAGTTTATTGACTGTAAAAGCATGTATTATGGATGGCTGTGCCGATGAGCATGGACCTAACTTGGAGAAACTTTTAGATTACAGGACACATATGACCACACAGAGGACCCTTTATTAGCTGTGACAATCTAACTGGCCTCAGTTTGCCTTGATTTTTAGCATGATAATGCATTAATTTAGGTTAGGTCCAAAAGACTTTGAAGGCCGAATGGTTCTCATTGTTAAACCGTGCTGACCTAGACATGTTTTAATCATGCTCTCTTTTTCCATGTGTTGCTGTGAAATCAGGATTAGAATGGCAATACAGAAAGGTAAAAGTTCCCTGACTAGCCACAAAGGATATTTGTTGACAATTTGACATATTATATGAGTAATATATAAATTAGTTTAGTATTAGTTAGCCATAGCATAATGTACATCACTAATGAAAATAAAGGTTGATTTTGATTCCATGAAGAATCGTTAAAGGTGCCCTAGAATGAGCTGAAACAATATGTTAAATGGTTCTCTGATATCTACATTATTTAAGAGCAGGTTTTACAGGTCCATTTACAACCCTATAAATTCTCCCTAGAATGTAGTGCTCTGTTTTTGCCTTATGTGGAAGAGTCATTAATATTAATGTAGAGCTCTGCTGTGATTGGCTTATTTCAGCTGCTCACAGCAGTTCAGTTGTTCGTGAGCGGCTCGTGAGTCCTGACCGTCCTGACAGAACACAGAATGACTGAATGACACTTTAAGCAGAACATCTCAAATGGAGATTGCTGAAATGCAGCCTACCTGTTTATTGGTGTTTTCAGATCATCCACATGCGCAAGAGAGCTTGCGTTAATGGTTGTCAGATTGCACATGTTTAGGTAAAACACCTAGGATAGTATACGTGTTCTTTTTACAGAAAAGCTCTGATTGGGGGATTTAAATTACTGAAATGGGCTGAGCAAACAAACTATTTTAAATTAAATTGTTGCGGTATCCAATTATAATAAACATCAACCATGATGACTGTTGACATTTTTTGCCTGTGTGTGTCACATGCCCCCCCCCCCCCCCCCCACACACACACACACACTTGAGTCCTCTCACTAGTTTTTTTTTTGTGAAGGGTATGAAAAGTCCTCACGTCCCCGGCACAGCCTGGAACATGACATTTGTGTCCATGAGAGCTGCCGTTTTTGCTATCCTTGAGTGACGCTTGTTCACCTGCAGTCCTGATGATTCAGCTCCGTCAGTTCCGCCTGACAATGAACATGTTCGGACATATGCAAATGTTTGGGGTGTACAATTTAATGATCGTCAGCGATTGAGTCACAGTTGGCGTTATGTTGAGAATCACTTATTTTTCCATGGTGTTTTTCATGCATGAGATTTACATAAGAAGTAGGAGGCAATGGTGTTTGAGACTCACAGTATGTGATGTCCATGTACTGAACTCTTATTATTTCACTATGGCAAAGTTAATTCAATTTTTCATTCTAGGGCACCTTTAAAGGGTTCGTTCACCCCAAAATGTAAATGCTGTCATTAAAAACTTACCCTCATGTTGTTCGACACCCATAAGACCTTTGTTCATCTTCAGAATACAAATGAAGATATTTTTGTTGAAATCCGATGGCTCATTAAGGCCTTCATTGGCCGCAATGACATTTCCTCTCTCAAGACCCATAAAAGGTACTAAAGACTACAGCGGTTATACTATAATTTTCTGAAGTGGCGAGAATAGTTTTTATACACAAAACAATCATAAATAACGACTTATATAGTGATGGGCGATTTCAAAACATTGCTTCCTGAAGCTTCGGTGCTTTATGAATCAGCGTATCGTTTCATGATTCGGATCGCCAAAGTCATGTGATTTCAGCAGTTTTGCGGTTTGACACACGATCATTGACAATCGATATGCAGTGTTTTGAAATCGTCCATTTGCGGCGAATGGAGGCCTTTCTAATCCATCGGATTTCAACAAAAATATCTTCATTTGTGTTCTGAAGATGAACGAGGTCTTACGGGCGTCAAACAACATGAGGGTAAGTAATTAATGACAGAATTTTCATTTTTTGGTGAACTAACCCACATCCACAAAAACTTTCCATTGCACAAGGTTCTTTTTATAGAGGAAAAAAGTTTATTTAAATGTATTATTAAAAACCAACAGGTAAAACTAGTTAGCACTAGCTAGTCATGAGAAATCTGGACCAAACCGGTGAACTGCTCTCAAATAAAAAAGAATTCAAGTTTTTCCCATGTGGTCTAGCTCATGTAACCTGTGATATGGGAAGATGTTTATGTTGTCTGTAATCAAGAAACCATGCACATTTCTGAAGTTTAGCCAGTCTAAGAAAAAAAAGAAGTGAAATAGCACTTCAAGTCTAGTATCAGGGTTAGTTCAACAAAAATGGGGGTGAGTAATTAATGACAGAATTTTCATTTTTGGGTGAACCAACCCTTTAAATAACATATATTTTAAACTATTTACACTATTTACATTTTGAAACTATTTACACTCTTGTATTCTTTATTTTCAGGACAAGAGAGATATGGCAACATGACACGTGTGTATTACAGAGAGGCTGTAGGGGCGCTTGTGGTTTTTGACATGACTCGTGCCTCCACTTTCCAAGCTGTGTTGAAATGGAAAAAAGATCTTGATTCTAAAGTTGCCCTTGGCAATGGGCGTCCCTTGCCAGCTGTCCTGCTAGCCAACAAGTGTGACCAACAGAGATATGGTTTATGCTCCAAAATGCCCAAACTCGACAATTTCTCTAGGGACCATGGTTTTGTGGGTTGGTATGAGACGTCTGCGAAGGTACAAATGATATGCTATATATTTTTTTATTATATTAACATTGATAGTAGTACTATCTGCATGTTAAAAGACATCTCTACACATATTCTTCCTTCCTTTTTTTTAACAGGACAACACAAACATTGATGCTGCCATCATGTGTCTTGTGCAAAATATAATGGCCATCGACATGGAGGATGTTCCTGTGGAATCAGACCCCAGTGTACTGATCCTGCCTGCTTTTGATTACAACCTAAAAGAGCGCAATGACTCTAGATGTTCTGTCTGCACAAAATTCCAGTCCAGCTGAAAACCCTACAGTCAATTATAGAGTAAGATGGTGAAAAGAGCACAGTGGGAAAGAAAAATACAGAGCGAGAGCGAGAGAGAGAGGTCACACCCTTTGTTGGGCCTTCAAAATGTGCTGATGTAAACCATTGTGGGAAAGACAAGACCATGAAACCTTAACACTTACATGCTCTAACATTTACACATGCCAAAAACAACAATGTCATCAATAAAACATGCAGCGTTTACACAGTTTTCTTTGATAAATATTTGATGTTATAGACTCACAAGTAAATAAGGCTCTTGTAGCAGAAGAGCAGTGTGCACATCTTCCTCAACTTTTTGTGTCTGTTAAAGCCTTAAATTAATATTTCAGTTCGTCCTTAAAATGTGTGCATGCATTTGTGATTTACATAGTGTGGGGTGTTTTATTTTAAATGCAGTCTACAACAAGCTCATGTGCACTCAACAGATACTTGAGGCTCTAAAAACACTGTCGCCATGAAATCAAAATGGATTTTTTTAAAAATTTGTGCTGAAATATTCATTATAATTAATTTATCCATGAACATCATTAATCATTTAGAGGTGCCATAGAAGCCTTGATAAAATATTTTTAAAATTTTCTCTGATATCTACATAGAAGGGATGTGGCTTAGTTAAGGGCAAAAATACTACAGATACAGTGTTACATATCCATTTACCACACTAGGATTTAGCCTTGGAATGAATAATAATGTTGAGTACTGCTCTGACTGGCTATTCATAGCAAGGCTCATTTCAGTAGCTCACACAAATGACTTACCCAGTTAAACAAGCTAACAATTAATAACGGTACACAATTAATCTGTCTTTATAACGCAGCACATACACACTTAATGATGAGTGCAGTTATCCAGCAAACACAATGGCAAATAGTCAAGAGATCCATGCTTGAATTTATTACAGTTCAACACTGAGAAGTGAGTCGTGACAAAACACAGACCGACTGAATGACTGAAACTTTCGTTTAAGCCATAAATCTCACTGAAATGAAATTTAACGTTACTTATTGCTGTTTTCAGAACATCCGTGCGAGAGAGATGCAGTTATGTTCAAATACGTCCAAATAGGCAACAAATTGAAACAGGTCACCAAATTACACATTTTCAAACTCAGACAGTTTATAACAAACTGGTTTCATGTTTTCTTTTCATATTTTCTGAGCTGGCAGACACAGCAGCAACCTAACTAAATGAAAAAAGAAAAACAAAACGTTATCCTTATTCAAAATAACTTCCCCTACCTCTTGCAGCAAGTATAGGTCTCTGCAGGATAATAATAAGAGTTACTAGATCAGAGGACAAGGCCATATCAGAGGGGCGTTTTTTTACTATGTTATCTGATTTTCCCACGTCAGTGTGGGTATGGTTTAGGGGTGGGTCGGATGAAGGGGATAATTTTCATTGCATGGTGTCTAAACACCCATCTGACAATCACATGACATTACAGCAATAACAAACCACAACTATCCCACAATCCAATCAATTTCTGATAGACTCTTTTTACAGACTGTGATGATGCATTTCCAGTTATCAATGTTCAAATCTAGTTAAAACAAATGAATACACATTTTTATTATGTTATATTAGCTTGTCAGTAAATGACAAGAAAAAATAATTAACGCTGCTGCGAGGCTGTTTTGAATACAACGGCTGAGGGAGAGATGGCAAATTTGACATATTTCTCTCTTCTGACCAACATAATCTATAGAAGTTTACCCAACTATAACAACTTCTGCTTCTGAGAACTCCAGAAATGTGAATAGGGTTCATTAACAGAACCAAACCCAGCTTGGTTCAAGAAGCTGTTTCATTTGGATATACAATATATTGTCAAAAGTATTGGGACACCTCTCCAAATCATTGAATTCAGGTGTGGTACTGTGATACACTCTAAAAAATGCTGGGTTAAAAACAACCCAAGTTGGGTTGAAAATGCACCAAACCAACAATTGGGTTGTTTTAACTCAATGGTTGAGTTGTTCTTACCCAGCAATTGGGTTGTCTTAAGCAACATTTAACCCAACCACTGGGTTAAAACAACTCAACCATTGGGTTAAAACAACTCAACCATTGGGTTAAAACAACCCAATTGTTGGGTTGGTGCATTTTCAACCCAACTTGGGTTATTTTTAACCTAGCATTTTTTAGAGTGTAGTTTGCCACCTGTGCAATAAGTCCCTTCGCAAAATTTCCTTACTATCAAATATTCCACTGTCAACTGTTAGTGGTATTATAACAAAGTGGAAGCAATTTGGAACAATAACAACTCAGCCATGAAGTGGTAAGCCAAAAAAAAAATAAAATCATAGAGTGGGGTCAGCGCATGCTGAGGCGCACAGTGCACAAAAGTCTCCAACTTTCTGCAGAGTCAGTAGCTACAGACATCCAAACTTCGTGGGGATTTCAGATCAGCTCAAGAACAGTGCATAGAGAGCTTCATGGAGGGCGTTTCTTTGGCAGAGCAGCTGCAACCAAGCCTTACATTACCAAGTGCAATGTAAAGCATCGGATGCAGTGATGTAAGCACGCTGCCATTGGACTCTAGAGTGTGTTCTCTGGAGTGGGCAATCACGCTTCTCTGTCTGGCAATCCGATGGACGAGTCTGGGTTTGGTGGTTGCCAGGAGAAAGGCGCTTGCCTGACTTTGTACCAAGTGTAAAGTTTAGTGGATGGGGGATTATGGTTTGAGGTTATTTTTCAGTTATTGACCAATACATTTTGGACAATTTAATGCTCCCAACTATGTGGGAACAGTTAGGGGATGGTCACTTCCTGTTCAAACATGACTGCGCACCAGTGCACAAAGCAACGTCCATAAAGACATGGTTGAGCAAGTTTGTTGTGGAGGAATTTGACTAGTCAGAACCCGATAGAACACCTTTGAGATGAATTAGAGCTGTGAGCCAGGCCTTCTCGTGCAACATCAGTGCCTTACCTCACAAATGCCCTTCTAGAAGACTGGTCAAAAATTCCCATAAAAACTAGTGGTGGGGAATTTTTATATTTTATACAGCAAGTATCGATATTTTCAGGCACTGAAGTTCAGCTGAAGTTCAGAAATTTTGAATATTCCAATCTAATATGATTTCTGACCTGTAAGGTTGCCAGAATAATAATCTTACACGGTGTGTTAATAGGCCAGAGGAGAACTGGCACCCCGACTGAGTCTGGTTTCTCCCAAGGTTTATTTTTCTCCATCATGCCCCGATGGAGTTTTGGTTCCTTGCCACTGTCGCCTTTGGCTTGGCTTGCTCAGTTGGGGACACTAAAAATATGATTAAAGTTATTCAACTTATTATACAAATAAAATGTATGAATTAGGTCTTATTTAATTCTATAAACTATAATACTGATCTGCCAACATTGTCGCTATATGATAAATTAAAACAAGCTGATAACATTACTGTTTTCTCCAGTACGACTGTACAGCCAAATCTAATTTTGTCGCAATATTATCCTGTTTGACACTGTGAAGCTGCTTTGACACAATCGTGATAGTAAAAGCGCTATATAAATAAAGTTGATTGATTGATAACTCGCAATTACAATCTAAGAAGCTTGCATCACTTGCCTACTGCGCCCCCCATCGTTAGGGAACAGACACTACATTTAAAAACTGAACGTGCAGCATCTGCCGAACGAGTGGCAGCACCAGCAGGAGTTCATCACCAGAGTATGGAGCTTAATGACAAGACGACGGTGGAAGATTTGGAATCATCGCAAAATGTTAAGAGCCTATTTAATGTATTATTTATAATAAATTATTATTTGATGCGTATGAGGTATGTCTACTGTATATAGGCCTATTTTATATGTATTGGTTTGTGTGCAAGGTCTTGAAATGATAGTGAATTAAATTCAAATAAAAGCAGTCATGTGCCAGCATTCAAAATAAATTCGATTACTGTGAATAGCAGGAAATTCACACACAAGTGAAGTATTGTGTGGATCCATACATATGCAAAAGAGAGAAAAAATATTGAAAGCATGCTGCTTCAGACAAGTAATTGCACTCAAGTATTTTGGCTGACAAAAGGCGCGTGCCTAGTGTCTAAATGTGTCTCTGGATGTTTGAATGTTTTTATGTCATGACCCAAATGCTTACTGTCTGCTCACAGCAGTCATTTTTCACCGTCTGTTTACCCGGATCCCCACAGCTGTCCTACTATGTGCTTCACTTTTTCCACATACGAGGACGTGTTTTTGACTGTGTAACTCTGTATAATTGCATCTTGTAGCTACAAGGTGTTTATCATCTCACAGTACAGTAATCATGTCTAAAAAAAATCTTGTTGGACTGCTTTAGTCTCATAAGAGTCTGCCACATGGAGCGTGGCTAACAGTGACCTTTACTAAGCCTACTTTTTATTCAGTGGACATGATAATGAATAATTTTATGGCAATTTATATATGACACATAAAAGTCTTTCTACAAAAACGTAACGGCCATACAGATCGAGCTTGAACAATGGAAAGCTTTAACCAACCTGTGTTAATGGTTTATCCCAAGCCTGTATTAGCAAATATGCACATATTGATATAATAACAATAATAAATAACACAATAAAAATGTTTTAATTATTCAAATGATTTTTTTAATTTAGTTGGCATAATATTAAAAACACTTGGAGTTGTGTCCCTATATATTATGCATAAACCCTAGCTAGTTGAAACCATTCTTTATTCCCCTTTAAAATAGTATCATATATATATATATATATATATATATATATATATATATATATATATATATATATATATATATATATATATATATATATATATATATATATATATATATATATATATATATGCCCACTAAACAATTCAGCCCACTAAACATGATTTTGTACAGGCAGTATTGAACTTATGAATGGTAACCGGATATAATATTAGCATTAGGCCTATATGAATTATTAGATCATTTATAAACAAAACGTACGTTATGGGATACAGTGTTTAAGATCTTTTTAAAACACATGTGTAAATGGGAATTAAGCATGATTGATCCAGATGTCACAAGTAACCAATTAGGTGAAAATTGAGATCGCACAAATCCAATGTTTTAGAGCAAGTGATGTGTGATTTATTTCCAGTGTTATTACTGCATCTGAAGTCTGATGCTGCTCTATGATTTTGAGAGGTAACATGTTATCGTTTGGAACAATATGGAGCTGGACGCACCATCTCACACCTGTAGTGCTGTAAAAAGTGTTATATTTCCAGCCTTGTGCAATAATTGTAGGTCTGAGATCCCCGGATGATAGAATATTGATCTCTTTACAGGTATGGGCAAACGCGAATAGAGCAATGTGTGGTACAGGCTACTTGTTTCTTCGCCACTCCAGCTGAAGGATTGGATAGTGTCACGGCGCGCTGTCATCACGGACTGAGCAAAGGGAATTCCGTGAAAGTGCGTTGGTCGGGGAACTGTTTCTGCATTCTGCTCATGGTAGGGGATATCGAAAGGTTAACGACTGTACGGACCAAATCACCTCTGGTAAAAGAAGAAGAAAAATGTTTCCTTGGAATCAAGTTTGATAGCATATATCGGTAAGTAGGACACTGGAGACTGGTGGTAGACTAGCTCCTCTCAAAAAGAAGCCAGTCATAAGTGATTCATCAAAACTAAATTTTAGATTTTTAAAAATAAAATAAAATGGAATAAAAGATTGTTTTGTTATTTTTTGTGTGTGTGATTGTTTTGTTGCCAGCAGCAGAGCGGGAAACTCTACACGATGTTGTGGACGGGGACAGAATGCTGCTTCTTTTTATTTTCCCAGTTAATTGATGTAGGATACTGCAATTGAATCCTTTTTCTTATATTTTCTTAAATAATGTTTATATTGTCCATTATGTTTTTATTATTAATTTGTATCCCATCCCATCTTTTAACAGTTTTTTTAGGCTATTAGTTGCAGCATTCTGTTTGTCTAACTGTGCATCTATTAGTGTTTTAGTGGATTTTAGGGTGGACTGAATGAATAGAAAAAGGCACAAATCAACCTGAAAATTAAAACATAAACATGTCTTCATATACAAGCCTGAATATGTGCATTGCAATACAATGTACAAAATAAGATGGCCTTTTAAAAATGTATTAATACACATGACTGGTAGACATTTTTGTAAGTGCAGTTTTTTGAAAATATAGGCTACACTAAACAACACTGTTCATTAATTACATAATACTGTGTGCAAAATAAAATTGAGACCACAAACTGAGATTAGTTACAATAACTAAAATATTGCTAATAAGCCATTTTTCTAATAAATTAATTGCTAAATAAAACTAACAGCTTGTCTCGTTTCCGATTCACCAGCGCAGAACTCTGAACTACCTGCAGTAATGGACAGTGACATGCTCACCGAGTTTGCATACCAGCCTGGGCCGTCGTACCTGAGTCTGATCCTGTTGGTTCTTACCGTGGGACTGTCTGGCAGTGTTTACCTCTGCGTGCTGCGGTACATTTGCACCGGCTGCTGCCAGCCTGTAGTTGTTGGACCTGAAGATGAGAGCATGTCAGGAGTTGTGTGATGGCAGCTTTTGTTTAAATATCTGTCTGTCGTCATGACTGTGGAGGATAGCTTGTGTTCAGCAACAAATCAGTCTTTTTTTCATTCATGCAACAGAGTTGAAGGCTCATCATAAGGACGTCAGAATGTTAGGCTATTGTAAGATTCTTGTGGCGCTCCTTCACTTTAGATAAAGGCATCTGCTAAATGATTACTAAATTCACAGTTCCAAAGCCTGGCAGTATGTTGGCAGTAAAAACATCTGGGATTCAGACATGTGACTATATGAATGATGCAAGTGTTGACTGAATGAAAGGGAGGGGTAAGCCATTTAAGCAGGGTTTAGATGCTCTGTCAATCAAGAGAAATCCTTCTCACAAATCCTCTGTTTTCATTGGTATGACAGTCTGTATACTGTATACTTTCAATGAATTTTACAAGGACAAACACATATGAAACAATTCATGTGAAAAATGCATTTTTATTTCTTGGTCCACAGAATTTATGTTTTTGTTGTTGTTGTAATCTTTAAAGTGATTCAGATTTATTATTATTATTATTATTTTAGAATAAAGTAATCCATAAATTGATGAGGTGCAACATTCTATTACATTTATTACCAGAATCTGAACTATAACGTTTTATTTACATGTCAATATTAAGTAGGATGATCCCTGGGGAAACGATCAGTTGCCAAGGGCTACTGCTGGATCTAGTTGCCATGGAAATAGTTGCATCTGCCCACCTCTAGATGGCGCTGTCACATCAGATGTTCATTTCGCATAATGGCAAGACGCCTTATTCAAAAAAATTTGCTGGATTAGATCTGGTAGTAATACTTTTTTTTTGATCACTTAAATGTTATGCTTGTTCCACTGTAAACACATTAATGTTCATTGCAAATGCATTGTTTTCAGGCACATGAATACCACAGCGTGAATGCTTTTTTATAAAAAGTAATTTTATAGAGTGTATATCTCTGTAATTTTACCAGTGATGTAAAAACTTACACAAATGTTTTGTCTTTGTTAAGCATAAACTCAGAGCTAGCTCTGACTTCTAGCCAGAGTGTCATCAGTTTTTTAATGTAGACTATATATAGCCATATGTGACTGAACGAACTAGCTATTTATACATCATAAAACGTTTCTCTCAAAACAATACATGTTCTCATGCTCCTCCCAAAAAAAGTCAAGGGTTGACACCATTGTGGTTTTGCTCTTAAACCACTTCCTCACACAGAAAGGTGTGTTAAATGTTGTACTTCCCCTTAGAAACATAATTTTGCTTAGGCTATACATGTGACTGATGCTGGGCTTATGCTTTAGGTACGTCATCGTTTTTGTTTAACTGCTTTTCATTTGTTCACTAGGCTACATAATTCATATTCTAGTATTTATAAATCTAATAAAAAATAAATAAAAGAAGAAACGTGTGAAAAGTTTTTTTTAATGGTGTCTTAATTGTATATTATGACACTATGGTCTTTTAATTAACACATAGGCCTATATATAGAAAGCCTATTATACAGACTATACAACAGTAGGCTATACCAAAATACAGTCTTGCTCCACTAAAGTAGGCAAACAGAACATTGTTTATGCTGGTGGGCTTTTCTGATCTTCATTTCATTGTCGTTTGCTCCATTTGATTGGTGTCATAATATGGTGAAAAGCAAGATATTCATGTCAGTCATTTTTACACGTAAATAGACAAGGGCAAAGCTACGTTGCTTTGAGAGCTTTGTGCTTCTGATGTTGTTTTCAGAAAGATAAAAATAGGTTAAATTACGGGGTCATAAGCTTGAGACATTTTGAACATGTTGAGCTTAAACTTCAAAAGATCAGAATGCAGGAATGTTTAAGGTCCTTGCCTACTAGAAAACAATATAATTAACACATTTATGTGGTTAATAATTATAATAATAATAATAATAACAACACCTAGGCCTATATTATTTTTAACGCAAAATATTCTGACAGGCACACTCAATCTCACTGTATAGGACAACAGCCTAGCCTACTAGCTCAGCGACTTGATTTGGTTGATTCTTAAGGCTACTTCAATGCAAACAAGAACTTTCCACAAAACACTTTTACTTACATTGAATTACTTTAAATGACTATATCAAATATATCCCACGAAAACATAAAATGTGTTTTATTTTATGAAAAGCCACGTACGTCATTCAACACTATCAGGGTTGCCAACTTTTAAGTTCAGGTTGGAGTGAGATTTTTTTTGGGGGGGGGGGGTAATGCTTTGATCTTGATTCAGTATCAGTTTATATCTAGTATATATACTGTACATAATAAGAAAAAATATGTTTGTTTTAGCACTAGTTTAAACATTTCTTGGGTCAAATTATATGGGCCATTCCATTAATATTCACTTGTGAGTGCTTATATAAGTATCATTATTCATTAAAAATATTAGGATGCAAGTTATTCAAGTTTTGAAATTTCACATTTAAAGAAATCTAGTGTTTGATCATCATATCTAAATATTTATTAGAATGCAAAGACTGCAATATATTTTTGAGCAACTAGATTAGATACATGTATATTTATTAAAGAGCCATAAGGCACCTAATGGCATTACAAATAAACATTAATATTTTTAGCCACAAAATGACTCTAATTTGCCTCTTTCAATTGGAATTCTCTATTTTAACATTAATTACTACACTATTGTAATATAAATATTAGAAGAAATACAAATATTAGAAGAAAAATATTTTAAGTGGTCATTTATTGACAATAATTGTTGCACAAATAGTATTTAGTATTAAAAGATCTCCTAAAAATATTCAATAAATATAATTTAATGAGTATGAGTGTGACCAATTAGTAAGGAATACCTGAGGGCTAAATACAAGAATAACATTAATGTTAGCAATGTTGTATCTCTATCACTCTCCATAATAAAACGATCCTGTAAATATGGCTGACTTAATAATCAATACACACTAACACTATGCTGTACTGTTTACCAAAACTTGCAGCAAACATCTATATGGTGAAACTGTTGTGTATCCGCTTAAGCCATTTAAATTCATTGGCACAGCGCTAGAAGTATTGAGCGCTCATGGGCCACGTGACCAGCGCGCACCGCAGGGAGACGAGAGCATGCAACTCCGCTTTTCAACGCCTCTGGCTTTAACATTATGCCACATTAGCGCCAAAACGCTATTTATTGTTTGAATTTCATTAAAACACATTAAAAAAATTAAAGCTTATAGCTTTGTTTAATATCAAAAGCAGGTTTGGCAATTTGGCGTGAGATTGAGTTGGGCGGAGTGAGAGCGTGAGACAGAGCCTGAAAGCGTGAGTATCACGCCAGATGCGTGAGAGTTGGCAACCCTGCACTATTGATTCCCAAAGCTGGATTTATAAGTCCCTAACGGCAAATGATTGAACTGCAAAGGAAATTCGCGCGATTTTGATGCCAACTGGAGTCTGGAAAGGCCAAAATAAAATTCAAGTTGATAGTTTTAAAAGTAAAATGTGTAGAAAAAACAAAACAAACTGATTATAAAAGATAATAAAAAATGTATATATCATTAAATGTATAATATATATTCAAATGTTTTCAAACGCAATTTCCATGGGTATTTCATTCATTGAACAACTATCAAAAATGAATGGCAACAAGACAAGAGTTTAAGTAGAAAGTGGCAACGCTATTTCCCACGATTCCACGAACGAGTGAACGCCACTTGCTCTCGCCCAATCAAACTCAAGCTCTTCGTTCACCTGATCACAGCGAAGCCATTTTGTCCTGGACGGCTCCGCCAGCGCATTCTTCAGCAAACCGGAATAACAGAGCTGACAGTTCGAACCACAGCCACAGAGACAGCGACAGACAAGGGGGTTATTGCTAAACCACCCCTCAATCAGTCCCAAACAACTCGACGTCTCTCGGTCTCACCACGGACGGAACCGTGTCGTATAAGCGGACTAAAGGGAGACTTTGAGCGGGACGGAAGGGCAGAGAACCAGGCATCCGGTTAGACGCGCTGGCTCACCGGGCTGGAGTCCAACTTGAGCCGGACACTTTTAGCTCTCTTCGTCGGGATGCACGCTGGACTTCTTTTTAACTTAATGTACTATTTTTTTTGAAAATTATGTGTTATTTGTGAATAATTTAGCCTCGCGCAGAATTGGTTTTGGTTAGTAGTTGTCTAATACAAAAAAGCTGGAGCAGTAGTTCAAGCTCAGATGTGATTTATCTACTCAGCTGGCTGGGCAGATAGTTTAGGTTGTTGATTAGATAAATCGTCTAAATAGATTGGTTACATAATACTTTTGTTTTGTTACCTGTAAAGTTACATTTCTAAGTTAATCCGTCTTTCTTACCGCCTCTTTGCCAAGTCACTCATAGGGTTTGGTTTGTATGCATATTTTTCGCAAGAAAACCTGCTCGATTCCTTGACTGGTTAAGTCTTGTTACCAGTGTTATAGCAGGTTTATAAAGGCAAGGGAAACCACAGAACAGTTTCGCATGTTTGATCTCGATCTAATCTGCTGGTGCTTCTAATATCCAGTTTGTTTTCTTTTAAAAGGTCTATATTGGTGAGGCTCTAGCTGGCTGACAGGTGATATTTTCTGCCTGAATCCTCTGAGCTGGCCTGACCGATAGCTATGACATTTTCCAACAGTTGTTTTGTATCTTCAGACGTCAATAATACCATTATCTGTTCTTGGTGCCATTGCTGTATGAGTAATATTAGCTAACAAAAGTTAAGATCGACCCCCCAAATTAGTTACAGCATACCTAGTTGTGACATTTTTACTAGTTAGGTCAACCTTTTCTTCCTTTTTTTACTGCAAGTGTATGAATTAGGGCCAGTTGACTTGGTGGCTAATTCAAATGTGTATCGAGTCAAGTGTATTTTTGTAAAATTGTCCTATACGAGATCGTTCTGAGAATATACACGTCTGCAGTTAGACCAGGTCAAGTTTAGTGTTCATTTTTCGTATCTCAAAGCTGAATAAAAATGTCAGGACAGTCCATCACGGATCGCATCGCTGCGGCCCAGCACAGCATGACTGGATCAGCCATCAGCAAAGCCGTCTGCAAGGCCACAACGCATGAAGTCAGTGGACCCAAAAAGAAACACCTCGATTGTGAGTATGCCGAAAATAAATCCTTGTATTTGTACTTGCACAGTCTCTTTGCAGGTATTCTTGGGTGCTTTTTAAAAGCTCAAAGTGTTACTGCATCCCTGGCATGCAGTTCCACTAGCCTTGCACATCCTCAGCTGTCTGGACACCAGTGATGAATTGGAACATGCTCGTGATGGGAATGCTGATCTGTCTTTGGACGTGGTCAGTTCAAGGAGATGATGCCACTTAACGTGGAAGTGTACGGTCATTTACTGACTTTGTGGCCCATTTTATTTTTCTGTAATGATGAACATGTTATTGCAGCAATGCGGTTGTATGTCATCATACAATTATCTTCAATTTTATTAATATTTGCTTTATAATAAGAAGTCGCTTCTGCTTGAATCAGTAAATGTAGCTGTCATGGTTTTCAATGCATTGTGTTTGAAGTCATGTGGTGTGCGTAATGTCTTCACGTCTTGTGTGATCCCTCTTTAACAGTCATCGTCGAGACGGTGTGGGAGCGATGAAGGTCAATACAAGCGTGTGTGCAGTGAAGCATTGAGGCATTGACTCTTGACAAAAGCAGAGTTAATGCAGAATGCAGCACGTCAGTTTCATTCTCGCATAGACAGTGTCTTAAAGAGATTATGAAACAGAGGGCTGCTGAAGTATATGTGCAACTTGTATCTGACGTTCTGGATGCAGCTAAATGCATTTAGATGCAAAATGCTCATCAATGGATTTCTTATTAGACCTTTATCTTTGATTCCTTTACGGAATGAGGGAGGGTGGCTGCTTCGACAGTTGTCCTGTTGTAAAACCACAGACTTGCGAGTAGCCGTGAAAACGATACAGCCTGATTGGTTTGTTTTGTGAATTTGTCTTTGATTCATCAGTGTTTGCAGAACACAGCTTCATGTTTAGTCTGGATTTGTTTCCTGTGTCAGCCACCTGTTATGTGGCCTAGTGTGGTAGACTGTGCCGAGCTTCATTGGTTCTGTTTAAATCTTGCAAACACTGCATAACAATATTTTTCGTAAGTGTAACTCAGAATTACTAAAGGTCAAGTGCTTGTTTCCTCTTTTTTTTGTTCAAAGCAGAGAAACATTTCCACATATCTTGTTTAAACCGGTTCTTAGAATTGGGGAATTTCAGAAGCCTGTTGTTTTTCTGTTGTGTCATAAAGAAAATAACGTCATAATTATTAATTTGGATGCATTAGTATTATATTGGCATATTGGTTATTGGCTGATAGATGATCTTTTAAATGTATTGATATTGGTTTGACATTAGATTTTAGGCTAATTGTGACAGTTAAGTTCACCACTTTTTACATTTTAGATAACTTTTGCTATCATCTAACGCTCAAACACACTCTTAAAACACAATTGAATATCACTGTTGAAGCTACACTATGCATTTTTTTGCAGCTAGGGGTCGTTAACCTCTTCAAAACAATAACAAAGGCCGTGAGTGAGCGTGGAATCATGGAACTTGTCGTCAGACTGATGGTTCTTATAATGTTTATGGGGAAATAATGTTTCTGGATGCGTGAATGCATTCATGTTTTAACATGACTGTGGTATGAAGCAGAGCACGATTACTAATAAGAGACAGATATTAGCGCCACAAACGAGTCCTGGCGGATATAAAGAAATAAGGACATTTCATTCTACTAAACTACCTGCAAGTGCTGAATTACTATCAGTAATTCTACTTTATTACTACTCAAACAGGTCAGTTTATTTGGCTTTAAAATTGTGAGGAAACGCAATGCTGTTTATCTAAACTGCATTTGAGTTTGTTGAAAGTTATGATGTTATTCTGTGTGTTAGTTTGTTAGCTGTATGAGAATAGCATTAAGCTACATCATACTGATATTCTAATATTTCATCATATATAACATTGATTTGTTTTATGTAAATTTGCTCACCTGTCTAATAATGCACATGCAAGAACGGCATCTCTTTCAAGTCAAAGTTTGTTGTAAAGCTCTCGCCATCTGGAAAATGCCACGTCGATATACATTTTGTTCTCATTTTGTTGCAAAGTCTGCTCGCCATGGTCCATAATGTTTGAACAAAACTACAACAGCTCTAGACATTACGCAGTTGTCCACACCTGTTGTCATGGATTCTACAGCAGTAAACGGATATGAAAATTTTGACCAATATCCATAATTCTTGAAATTTGAAAGCAGATCACCTATATATTGGCTGATAAATCTAAATTAAAATGTATGTGTAATTTTTGGGAGCCTGATTGGCCTGAAAAGTCTCAACATTAAAAGCCATGTCCCAAGGACTTAATTATAATGTTCTCATTATATTTTTATGTAGCTTACATGAAATTGTGACTGAACTGTCTGAACTTTTCCTTTTTTTAAGTTATTCCAATCATATTTTGAGCAATTCATCTGAAGTGTCTCAGTTGAAGGAAATAATCCATTATTTATCAGCTTTAATATATCGGTAAAAATTTATTATCGAGCCGTTAACGATAACATTAAAACTTATATTGGCCAATACTGATATGATGGCTGATATATCGTGCATCCCTAAATTTTAATGAATCAACCATTTATTGGTTATTATTAGCTGTAACTTTAAAACCATTATTTGCTAAGTGTTGTGTGTCACCAGAATTTTAATATTACTGCATCCATATTAAATATAGCTATCTCCCAGAAAAATCTTAGTGTTTATTCATTGCTTTTTCACTCTGGTTAAAGCAGTATGTGAGATTGGAAATTTAGATAGCTGACAAAGAAGTTCATTTGAAGTTCTTTTTTTCTTTTTTTTCCTTTCTTTTTTTCTCACTTTTGTAGATTCTATCTTTTATTATTTAGTTTTGTCCACTTTGCAGACTTTGCATTCACTTTCCTGTTCTCTGCTAACAGCAGTAAGATTTGTACTTGAGTCAACAAACAGATTTTGCGTATTTCGCTTTTTTGGGCTAGTTTTGTTTTGAAAACCTGGCAACTCTGCTGTTAATGGTCACGTCCTTCTGTAGCCTGACAAGCCAGACCCACATCAAGATGTTTGGTCTGGAAACTCACCATTGACAGGGCTCAATCCGAGGGGCGGGATAAACGGTTGTCTTTCAAACTACCTACTCCAACCTCCTTCCCTCAGTTAGAGCATTGAAGATGGGTCGAGGCTGGGTCTTCCTACATGACAGTGACCCGAAGCACACAGCCAGGATAACCAAGGAGTGGCTCTGTAAGAAGCATATCAAGGTTCTGGCATGGCCTAGCCAGTCTCCAGACATAAATCCAATAGAGAATCTTTGGAGGGACCTCAAACTCTGTTTTCCTCAGTGACAGGCCAGAAACCTGACTGATCTAGAGAAGATCTGTGTGGAGGAGTGGGCTTCCTGCAGTGTGTGCAAACCTAGTGATAAAACTACAGGAAACGTTTGATCGCTGTAATTGCAAACAAAAGCTACTGTACCAAATATTAACATTGATTTTATCAGGTGTTCAAATACTTATTTGCAGTTGTATAATACAAATAAATAGAAAAAAAAAATCATACATTTCGATTTCTGGATTTTCTTTTTAGATTATGTCTATAGTGGACAATTTCAGACACCTCCATGAATTCTAAGTGGGAAAACTTGCAAAATAGCTGGTTGTTCAAATACCTATTTTCCTCACTGTATTAGTAAACAGTAAATAAGCTCATCTCTACTATTTTTTTTTTTTAGCTAACTATAACAAACTGAACATTGGATAACTTTCCTGAGGTAATTGCAAAGTTATGTTCACAAGCTGTTTTAGCAACGTCTTTCTGCAGTTAAAACGCTGATTGAGCAATTACGTAAGACATGATGAATCTGTTGTGTAATGTGTAATGTATCTTTCAACATACTTTTTGATGTTTGTGCATGTTTTTTCGTTTTAGGAAAGTGGAAGAAAAGACACAACAATCGGTCACTTCACATTTTAGAGCGTCAAAATGGCATTTTTTTGTTTGAATTTTCTGATAAAATGGACAGAATTTGAAAGTTGAGACTTTGTTTCTCTTTGTGATTTAATGGATGGGAGGTGTGCTATAAAAATGGTTGGAGTAGGTAGAATTGTAGACCTGCCAACCCTGGCTTGTACTGAGGGTCAAATAGAGCCTGCTTTATCAAAAGTTAATGCAACGTTGTTGCATTAACTTCGACAACCATAAATTCAAAACAAGACATTTTCTTCACACACACAGTATGAGTTGCAGTCTGACATGTTTTTTTTCCTCCCCCTTTTGTTTGACAGGATATAATCGGCCCTAATAATCGGTTCTTGCAAATCATCGTTTTTTTTTAAACAATCGTCCGATGGCTGATAGTGAAAACAATTACTTTTCTCAAACCTATATTTGAGCACTAAAGTTGTTTAACTGATATTTTACTTTACAGTTATTTTTAAGTTATTTTAAGGTTTAGGAATTAGGATGTTACCATACAAATTGCTCTACCCTGCCTGTCCATAGTATTCAGTTTGTTTATGCAGTTCTAAAAAGCACCACATTTTATTCAGATAACATGCTTAAGATTGATTTTATTGACTAGTCATTCAGTTAACCCAACAGGCTAATTGATTTTGAATGCGTATGGTTTTGCACATGCCTAAAGCGAGGTTTTACACCCATAGCCAATAATTGTGAGACTATACGAGCAGCAGTCTGAATCTGGAGTGAGTCAGGGTTAAAGGTGAAGTGCTGCTGATTTTGAACCAGACAGCTGAAATGATGCTGTGCAGCAAAGACAAAACAGCCATTCTCAAACATGTCTTGGGAAATACCACCCAGCCTTTCAGAATACAGATTATCCTTCAGGATGCTTTGTCCACTGTTTACAGTCATCAGCTCTGCAGGAGCAAACTGCTCCACAGATAAGTAGCGTTTACTTATGAACTCATTGTAATTTTGTGGATGATGGATGTTGTATTACTTGAGAAGCAAGCAAGGAGAAGTATGTAGGAGCTATGGTACTTTGACTGATAATAAAAGAGGATGTCTTTGCAGTACAGATTCAGTAATGGCATTTTTTTTTTAAGGAAGTGAAGCATTTGATCAATGTTTGTTGAGCTTCATTCAGTGTGAGGACACAACTGCACCACTTTAAGAGAGCTTACACATGCTGCATGACACATTGCTTCTGTTCCCTTCACGCTCATAGTGCTGATGTGGCCTATTTATAGCTGTTGAGGGCCTTTGGCTCTGTTTGATAGCTTGTTTTGTACCTTATAAGAGCCCTTGGCTCCTCTTCTGACATCTCTGCAAAACCTGGGACTTTATTTATGAAACCTTTTTTTTTTCTCTCGTGCCCAAATGTGCAAAACTACATATTTTCACATTCAGATGCATAACTATAACCTTTTATTCCACAAAACGGTCCTCTAAAAAAACAGAAAGTCCAGTGATCCAGACTGAGACCAAATGGTTGTATTTTGCAGCCTTCTTTCCTGCTGGTGTGAGCACAGTTTTTTAGAGGTCGCACTGGTGCGACCACCACATTGCCCTGCCATTTCTGTTGCATTTGAGAAACATCAAACAGCAAATTAAACGAAAGCATAACAAAAGCGCGCTACTCGTTTGAGCTGTGTGGACCGGCAGCGCACAGCAATAATAGAAAGCGCAGTGTGAGCTCAGAACAGGTTTACCGGCAGCGGCAGGACGATTTTGAGCATGCGACAACAGTGCTGGAAGATCCAGTGAGAAAGCGTTTAAATTCGCCACAGTAATAATAACATTCTGCAAGATATAGTGAAAAGCATTCAAATTCAGCACAGCGTTCTCTGTTATAAACCATATCGATCAAACAGGGGTAAAGTGGAAACCAGGAGAATTGTGCCATCATGAACAATCAAGTTATAGAAAGCTTTATAGAAGGTATTGTGGCAGAAATAGTCAAATGTTTTTATTTTATTTTTAACGTTAATCATCTCAAGGTTTGTTCACATTTCTGAGAGTGAAATACAAGCTTTTTTTAAGGGTTTTCAAAGCGCTTCACACTTTTTCCCAGCACTTCAAAGGTCTAAATATTATTCAATTTTAATGTTATTTTTAATGTGATGATTTGTAAAAATAAAAGTTTGATGATGTAGGAAAACTTACACTTCATAGAAAACCCAAACCCTTTTATTTTAAAACAAACATGAAATTACCACTATATTAACAGAGGAGCACTTATAGACTTTTTCCACTCTTAGATTTCCACTCCCTAATATGTGGAAAAACAAAGGGAGTCACAAAGTCTCATGAAAAACAAAAACTTCAAATTGTGACTAAATTACAAAGAAAGCAAGTAAAGAGTACGCTCTGCGGTCTTGGCCATTAGTTAATTTACTTGTTTTTGTGTAAGTAATACGTTGTCAAATATGTATAAACTTAAATAGACTACCTATACAAGTTGTATAGGTACAAGTAGTTATGTCCTGTTATTGGTGTAATGCGTGTGCATCATTAACAAAATGCGCACTAGGGCTGAACGATATTCTGTTTTAACATCGACATCACGATGTGCACGAGCGATAGTCACATCGCCGGAACATGCGATGTGAAGGGTCGTAGCCCATGGTGTATTAAGAGAACGGTAGCACACAGTAAACACGAGTTTGTTTCTGGGGTGACATGCACGTTCCGCGTGCCTGCACAGTGATTGGTTCGCTGTGCCGCTGCTCACCGCTCTCGGCCAAACATTCACTGCTAAAATGCACGACGAAGTAGCCTGAAAAGCCATACCCACATCAAGATGTTTGGTCGGGAAACTCACCATTGACGGCTCAATCTGAGGGGCGGGATAAACGGCTGTCTTTCAAACACGCAATAGGATAGCGCTACAACCAACCAGAGAAACAAAGGTAAAAAGGAGCTCGTTAATAGATTAAACATTTGCCGTATCCGGTCAGCAAAACTCAGAACACATCTTCCCTTTTTAAGAATGACTTCAGTGCTGTTCTTTTCTCAGACAAAAGCTTAACTCCAAGTCTTCCAGAGTCGCGGTCAAAGCTGATTCGAAAGACCTCCGCCGTTCGCTAGTTTCTGTGTTTAGTAGAAGCATGCAAACGCAACTCGGCCGTCATCATTATGGCCTCGCCCACCGACTCTATACACGATGTGATTGGCCCGACAAGAGTTCGGCGTTTACAGTTCAGAAGTGTATTGAGAGTTGCTAGACGACACTCGCGGGCAGATTAGATTTGCTGCCGCTAGGGTACGTCTAGATTTCTAGGCTAGAGACGAAGAGGATCCGCAGCAAAAAAAAAAGTTTCGTACCCGAAATCATCTTTTTGGGACTATTTCGGCTACACAAAGGAGAATGTTGACCAAAAAGAGGTACTTTGCATGGAGTGTCATAAAGCTGTGGCCACAAAACAAGAAAACCACCAATTTGTCTGATCACTTAAAACGGCACCACAAAGCTCTTCTACGACGAATACAAAGCAGGGCTGGACATTAACGCTTGTTTAGGACAAGTGGATTTTTTGAAGGAACAAGTGAAAGAGATTTTACCTTCCCAACGGACAAGAGCCTGATTAAAACAAAAAATAACTAGCGAATCACCAAAATGCAAGAATGTTTGTGCATTAATTTAGTGTAAGTGGCGATCGACAGTGGATGATAATATATCATGAACTTACGATAATAAGGTCGCGCTGTTGACGCTCGTGCAGCTTCTCGAGGAGAAATTACAACACTAGAGCATTTAAGCTGTTTCCTGAATACAATCACGATTGAAAATGACACTGAATGATTGAATATTGACAGCCTTACTGTCCTGCAGAGTTTAGCTCCAACTTGTCTCAACACCTGCCTGGATGTTTCTACTATGCCAAGTAAGATCTGATTAGCCTCTTAAGGTGTGTTTAATTGGGCTTGGAGCTAAAATTTGCAGGACAGCGGCCTTCCAGGAGCAGGATTAGGCACCCCTGATTTATAGGGTTTGATACGAACTCAGTACTTTTAAGGGTACCACTTTTAAGTGGTTTAACTTGAGAAATATATCACTGTCGTACAGTAGACTTCAGAGACGTCTCCATGTAATAATAATACTAAAACTGATGTATTAATGAACTATCAAATTCAAAACTTAATTTAAATAATATCACTATTTTTCTTCCATGTTTTAATTTTAACAGTATAAAGCTCAGTTGTGCAGCTTTGTTTGACAAAAAAGTTTCATTAAGTATAAATTATTTTTTCCCACAAATACAGAATTTGTGGGAAATCTTTTCATATAAATTGAATTAAAATGAAAAAAAAGAAGGTTGTTTTATGAATTCAAATAAGTGGATATAGCCTTCTAGTTACTGGCAAATATTACAGTGAACAAACATCACAGACAATAGCAGACCAAGGTAGCTCTGGCATAATGTCAATAACACTTCTATAAATTACTTACAGTTTCTTTATAGTTATTGTTGTATCTCTTAAGTACCGAAAAAAGGTACCGTTAGGTACTGGCTACCAAATTGCAGATACTGCTACTGATTAAAATGTGAACAGTTCCCAACCCTACTGTTTTAGGGCTGCTGTAGAAACATGACGGCACAAAATGTCAATTTTACTGTAAGGGGACTCGTGGTGTATGGAGATCGAAATGGCTCATTTTAAAGTAATAAAATCGTAACGGTACATTATGTAAGGTCGTTATACTCCACTAAAAACATCTATAAATCCTCATAAATACTACGCACTACATCTTTAATGAGCATGTTACTGACGAAAAGTTAATTTTATCAGCATCTCAATTCAAGCTCAGTGTTTCACTTTCAAATTTCCAGTAAATAAACATATATTTTTTTATTAACTGCACTTAATAATGCAAAACAATATAGTAATTTTAAATTAAATTAAGGTTAAATCCGTGCAGCGCTACCAAATCAGGTGCTGGTGCCACCATCTGTAGATCTGTAGTTCTTAAAATTGAATGTTAAAGACAGTACATTTGTTAGAAAATGTAAACCGTTTTTTGTTTTTTTTGATAGTTGTGAATATAGGGGTGCAAATTCAAAACTATAGACGTCCATTAAGCTTAAAGTAAAGCCTCTCATTTATCCTTATTTTTTCCAATTATTGTTTTAGCTATCCAACAAGTTGCCTTTCCTAATTTCATCATGCTATTTTGGACAATAGACATTAATGCGTCAACATTCATGCTTAAAGACATGCATTAGATTTTTCTGCTTTCTTGTTTTCCTTTTTTTTGACATTTCTTGCGCTTTGTGAGATATAAAGGGCGACTGATCTTATATATGATTGTGTGGCTTTCTTTTGTCCTTTTTATTATAGACTATAGAGGCTTTGTAGAATTCTACAAGCTGTGCTCCCAAGTTGCTGATTAGTTGCAAAGCTGTCCTGGTGAAAAAGAAAAGAGAGGGAGAAATATGGGAATGACATGTGAGGAATGGCTGCGGTATTCCGCAGAACTGTGTCACTGAACTCACTGTTCAGGAATCCCATATAGGCCTTTTACAAAAATGTCAACATCATCACATTTATTTTCCCAGAGCACTGATCAAATACTGACCTCATCTCACCACATTTCAGAACATCCACCAGATAAGCATAATTTGCTTTTCCAGCACTTTGCAATCACAGCAACAAGGTCATCAACACACATCTGGAAGGAAGTGGAGGCAGCAGAGATACAGACATAGCAAATAAGCTCTCAAAAAAGAACCCAGCTATATTTAATAGAGGTCCCAGGTTCCCCAGACAGAGGGAGAACAGACGTTTATTTGGAGAAGAATTCTCCTTGCTGTTCTCCTTCAAGCTAGCTGAAGCGGTTAGCCGATAAAAGACTCTGCGCTCATTAAATTCAAAACAGTTTGTTGTTCTTATCTGCAGGTTAGACAGGTTAGCATTTGTTTTTCAGCATACAGAAAAATCTCAACAGGTCTGGAGGTCCTCTAATCTTAGTGATCTGATTTTTAACAAAGGAAATCACAATCTTTTTGATATATATATATATCAAAAAGATTGTGATTTCCTATATATGTATAAATTATATATATGTATAATTTTTTATTGTTGTAATAAATCTTTTAATGCTCTTGCGTCAGTGGTCCATCTAGTCAGTAAAGAAAGCTTCACACACATTATATTGATTATATTATTGGCAATACAAATATTATATTGACGTAAGGGTCAAGATTCAGTAATATTAGTTTATTGTGATTAGAAATGTGTGAAATAGTGAATGTTTAACTTTGAACTGATTTCTCATTCATCTTTATTGAGCTTTATTTCACTGTTTTGCACAAGCAGTACAGAATTCCTACTTTTGCTTAATTGGAAAGCGATTTAAAAACTAGCCTTAAGAGTAGGCATGTCAGTGTTTGTAGAAAAAAAGACTGTATCGTGCGCCATGTTTATTGTAGCACAAAAACTTAGTCCTCCCCCAAAATAGTTATGTAACTAGAAATATTGAGTCTCCTTCACTAATAACTGCATGGATTATTTTGTATTTATACGCAAATGGAAAATCTCAGCCGTATTCACAACACTAAGTTTATATTTAAATTATATAATATAATATAGCCATGTTAAGATGAAATACATCTCTGGAAAAAAATAAGAGACCACTGCAAAATTATCACTTTCTTTGGTTTTATTATGTATAGGTATGTGTTTGGGTAAAATTAACATTTTTGTTTACTGACGACAATTTTCCCAAATTCCAAATAAAAATATTGTAATTTAGAGCATTTATTTGCAGAAAGCAACAACTGGTCAAACCAGTCTTTCACATTGATGTTGGCTGACTTTATGCCACTCCTGGTGCAAAAATTCACGCAGCTCAGATTTGTTTGATGGCTTGTGACCAACTATCTTTCTCTTGATCACATTCCAGAGGTTTTCAATGGGGTTCAGGTCTGGAGATTGGGCTGGCCATGACAGGGTCTTGATCTGGTGATCCTCCATCCACACCTTGATTGACCTGGCTGTGTGGCATGGAGCATTTTCCTGCTGGAAAAAAACAGTTCTCAGAGTTGTGGAACATTGTCAGAGCAGAAGGAAGCAAGTTTTCTTCCAGGACAACTTTATACTAGGTTTGATTCATGTGTCCTTCACAAAGACAAATATGCCCGAGATCATCACCGATCCTCCACCAAATTTCACAGTGGGTTCGGACACTGTGGTCGTCTAACCATTAGATGACCAGGTGTTGGACAAAGCTAAAAATTGGACTCATCAGAGAAGATGACCTTACTCCAGTCCTCTACTGTCCAATCCTTATGGTCTCTTGCAAACCTCAGCCTGGCAAACCCTTTTTGCACGTCTTCAGCCCTGCTCCTAGGAGCCTGTTTCGAACCGTCCTATCTGTGCACTTCACCCCAGCCTTTTGCCATTCTTTTTGTAGGTCACTTGATGTCATCCTACGGTTTTTGAGTGACATTTGAATGAGTTAGCGGTCATTCCGTTCAGTGGAGAGTTGTTTTTGCCCTCTGCCGGTCTGTAGCTTTGTTGTCCACAATGTCTGCTGCTTGACCCTGTTCTTATGATCCGCCGTCTTTGAAATTGTAAGGATGGAAGCATCCCGATACTTACTGTATCCCTCTGCCAGTAAAGCCTGAATTGAACCCTTCTTTTCCTCACTCAAATCTTTCCATTTCAACTTTTTTGCCATGGTCAATAGTTATTTTTTGATTCCAATTACTTTTGAGGTACTACTGGCACTGTTTTTGCCATCCAGCTGGTCCTACTGCAAGATGATAGTGATGACTATACAAGTGTTTAAAAAATTGTTTTCCATATTAAATAAGATTTGGTTCAGGTGATCACCTAATCAAATCCTCATTCAGTACAATAAGGTGTGCCTGTGTTGGAATTCAACAGACATTGGAATGAAATGGCTTCCATACTTGTAGAGATATTACATATTGCAATACTTTGAAATGTCAATTCCTCCTCCATTTCTAGTGCATTATGCCCTAAGCAGAGGGTCATGGAGAAATGACCTGGAGTCAGTGATTAGTACACTTGGAACAAGTAATTAGCATGGCAGCTGTGGTGGTTCAGAGGTGAGCACCAGCTACGGTGTTCTGGCTGACAGCTGGACAGACTGTCAGGCCACCTGGTCAATTTACTTCCTCGTACACACAGCCGAGAGGCTTCCTGCCAAACTTCCTGTGCCTCATCAAGGCTCAATCCAGATTAATTTGTAAGCCCAGACACTGCAGAGAATAATCATGCATTGAATCAAAAGTGCTTTAATTTGTAATTTTGTTAATTTTTCACTCTTGCATAGAGCTGGTTTTAAATCCAGACCGGCCAATTATGGCAGCTACGTGTGCCTCTGTCAACTCTGACTGGTGGCAGTCTCAGCCCGGTATGAATGTTTCCAAAGGGTTTCGTTGTCTCTCAGTCTAACAATAAGACTTTGACACTGGCGGAGAGAAAGTGGGTGACCTCATCGCTCAAAGACTCTTCATTTGCTGCACTGCAGTGACATCATTGGGTCACAGCTTCCTTTCACCGCCTTTCTCGGATTCGATTCTCGCCACTGCACATCATTTCGTGCTCCGGTGCACACATCTCCGCACGAAACCATGCAGGTGTGTGTGTTTGTAAGGGATAACATGGAAGTGTGATTGTCTGTTTTAGTGAAACACTGCAGAAACTCTATTTAAAGGTTGCGGTGTGAAACGCTGCCTGTTCTTAGTCACTCTGGGAATCTACTTTTGTGAACTTGGTTTGACACTCAGAAGCATTAAGGAGATAATTGGAGATTAGTATCATGTGCTATCTTTAACTTTGTTGTATCATATGACATATGTCATAATTGATGATTCAGTATATTGCTTTGCATCACAAGTTAATTTGATCTCAATTGAAAAAGGGATAAAACTATTATCAGTTTGACGACAAGGCAGTGACATGTTTTACATGCTCTACAACCTATACAGTTTAGCACTGAGGGAAATGATATGAATTAATTAATTAATATGAATGTTTCTCTGATGGGAACTGACACAAAAATATGTGGAAGGAAACCTGACCAAAGAAGTAGCTCGCACCAGACTGGGAAATGCTTGTTTAATAACTTGTGCTTATTCAGGCAACCTACTTTTTTGGTTTAGTGAAAGTACACTGTATGTATTGATACAATATTGCAAAAAAAAAAAAGCTCTGATATGCAATGCATGAATGCTCTTATCAGGGTTTAATCAGCCATACAACCACATACATTCCCTGTGCTTCAAATTTAATGGGGAGTTTCATGCTCGCATTAGCTCTGTTATTTGTGCCCCTCTCACTCTTTCTCCATTTAAGACTTTGTGATCAATACCACCAAATGTGTTCTGTTTTATCTAGGGCTGGTCCGAATACCCTTTTTTTGAGCTTTGAAGATTTGGTAGTAATCAACAGCGAAAATTCGAAGCTCCGGAGGGAGAGGGCTGAACATATTCTTCTCTCTAACAAAGGCAGGAATCTCAAGATTCTCAGCGGCACGCCTCAAGGCCTGTGCACACCGTGGCGTGTATCGTCAATGTTTTTCGAGACGTTTTTCGGTGTGTCTTTGTGTTCACCAAGCGATTTTTCACTGGCGACACGTTGAGTGAATGTGCAAATTCAGTAGATGTAGCTCCCCGTGCACAAGGTGGTGCTGCGCCACTTTACGTTTCTGACACTCGCTTGTCACAAAGAAGAAGAGAGACAGTATTTACGTGCTTGTCAAAATCATTCACACACTTCTTATTAACTGTCAAGCAGCATTAGCAACTCATCTTCTTCTGTCTACTTACTTCCTCTTTGTCATATAAATCTTTAACTTCAGCATCTCATTGGTCGATCAGTTTTTTTTTATGCGCCACATCAAAAAAAAAAAAAAAACGAACCCCCCCCAAAAAAAGACCCCTTTATGTCACCAGTTTTGCACGTCGGGATGCACACTCACATTGGCACTCTTTGTTTAGTCAAGAGGTGTTAAATGTTGATAAATGCACACGAAAATCGTAATGGTGTGAACAGACCTTCACCCGGGCTGGGCTTGTATGCTCCGAGAATGAACACTGCAATAGTGATACAAAACACACTGTTATACAAGCTGCTATATTTTGCAGTATTTAATATGTTCAGTTAGAAAACAGATTAACTACAATTAAAGACCGAATGAGAGTTTCAGTACAAACAAGCAGCGTGAGACAGATTTCGTCCATAACGAGAGTTTATAGATGGTCAGTTTATAGATAATCGTGGATTATTTGATTTCAAAGCAAAATGTAAAAGCGCCTTTTTAAGGGAATTTGTCATTGTACTGTTTTGTTGTTGTGTTTTTCATTAATAATAATAGGCTAATGAACCCACTATTTAAGCAATCTACCCCCAAATTGGCAAACAGAAAGTAAACTGCACAGGAAAATTTTCTTACGCCACATCCCTTATGGGTAAAAAGGCTAATATATTCGTATTGTATTGTTCTATTTTCCATAATATCAAACAAACGCAGCTTAACCCAGAATGCAAGCTCAGGCATGCGCTTCTTCCGGATAAGCTCATGCAGTTGTGCGCTCTAGACAGAATATAGCTACTCCAGGTGCAGGGAACACTTAGGCTAAGAAGCAGCAAATATATTTATGAAGTATAACAAGGTTGGGTTCCTATTTAACTGTCCATCCTATTAAAAATGTCTCGGCTGTAAGATAATTGTAAAAATAAATAAAAATAAGAACATTTCCCCAGATTGAAAGTGTAATCATATGCAAGCGCAAATGAGGACCGTTTCGAGGGTGATGCCATGGTATGCGAGAAAAACACAAATTTAATAATCGAATCCCAAAATTCAAAAATCAAATATCAACCCATCTAACGAATATTCAAATATTCTGGTCCAGCCATAGATTTATCTGATTATATCAGCACATATCCTCACTTTTCACTCTCTCTCTCTCCCAAAGGAGCCAATCAGCTCTCATGCTCTTCTTCTGACCATCACAGAAAACAAGCGATATAGAGGAAAGGAGACCAAGCTCTGGAGCAAAAGCCATGGTGCAGTTCAGTACTGGAGAGAGAGAAATGGGGGAGAACACTGTTGAACAGGCAGCCATCTCGTAATTCATCCCCCAACAGGCTGCAGTGTGTTTTTATTAATAGTCACAGTACGTGAATATGCATTAATCTTGGGAAGAGATGCTGAATAGCTCAGTGGAGTTGACTTGAATCTTCGGGATCGCACAGATTTATTAATGCTGCTTGCAATACAATTACTATTGCTCAACCCAAGTACTAAACTTTGGCACATAACTCGTTTGTGCTATGGGCATGAATGATTCCTCCAAACGTGCCTCTGTGTACTATTACTTTTCTAAGCCATCAGGTTTTTTCCCCAGGGATGTGATACCACAGACTATGAGGGACCTGAGCGTTATCTAGAGACCAGAATATCATTAGACTTAGGGATGGATTCTTTGGACTTGGGCCAGTAAACAGCCACCCATAATAACCTAGTAACCAACTAGCAACCACCACAACACGCTAGCAACTAGGGTTGAGTATTGCTATAGATCTCCAGACTCGATTCTTATTCAAAACTCTTAATTCAAATCAAAATTTGATGTGATTTTTGTTTTTGTTTTTGTTTTTTTGCTTATGTATGAAAGAAATTCTCTCTTAGTTAAAGGCATAGTTCACCCAAGAATAAATATTCTGTCTTTTACTCACCAAACCTGTAAGGCTTTCTGTGTTCTGAAAGGCTGTGTTTTTTAGGTGAACTATCCTTTTAGTTCTGTAAATTATACAGGGAACCTTCTAATCTATTAAAAATGAACAACAGGGCTCAAACTGTGCTGTTAATTTACATGTATGCATTTGGCAGATACTGTTACAGGGAACCTTCAGCTCCTTAAAATGTTAAATTAAAGGCCATAGAAAGTCATATCTTAAATGAATATTAGTCTTAATGATCATTTAAGAGGTTTTAAATGTCACAATCCGACCTAATGTGATTATTAAACTTCAAAAGGATATTGGGCTATTGTCACAGGAAGGAAAGACTACAACATTATTGAACACATTAATTCTTCATTGTCGGCACAATAATCTGTTTATTGCCTATCTTTAAATACCTTTTTACCAAATGGGCAAAATCCAACATTGAACAGATATTATACATGCACCAATTCAAGACATACACTTTACATGCTTTGCCTGGGAATCAAACCATTCAGCTTAGTGTTGCTACCATCATGTTTTATTGTTTAAGCTACAGGAATAATGTTTCCCTATTTATGTAATAGACATAATAATCATCTCAACATTTAACTGCTGTTAAGGCCACATGTAAACATTAAATTGCATTTCTTGTGCAAAATATTTTACATAATTATAACTGTCATTTATTATAAAGACACACTATGCAAAACATGGCTGAGGCTTATCAACACACACATTACATCCTTAATTTATTGGCAATTTTTACCTTGCTGGTATCTTGTAAGTGTGTTTTGAAGATGTATAGCCCATACTAGTGTGGCGTTTTTTTTTTTTTTTGCCAGATCCTTGTGATTCATCATCAGACTCCAATTGGGAGCTGCACTACTTACTACTAGAACTCCCTATTAGAACAACAGACAGGCCCACAGGGCCGATATCCGACAGATACGGAGGAGTCGTCTCCCTCATTACCTGCTCTGTGTGTGAAAAAATGTTTCTCTCAAGGGAAGGGAGAAAAGAGATTTGCCTTTGAAGAGAAAAAAAGAACACTGTGGGTTGTAGGAGGAATGTCTTCATTATGCAAACAGGCCAGAACAGAAAAGAGTTTTTGAGCATCTGATGGCGTTCAAAAGATGCTGCTTTCAGATGCGAGTATGCAAAGCAAAACTGGGGTGCTGCTGCATATTTAAAGATGTGATGCTCTTTGGATCTTCTCTGCTTGTCTGTGAGTGTTGCATAACAGAACGACTGGGTTAGAAACCTGTCTAACCCTGAGTGTATTCTCAGAGATATTATGAGCGTCTGTCCACGCTGAGATATGCTTCCATTAGCACCCGCTGCAGATTCATTAAGGCGTTTCATTCAATGTGAGGGCCCTGCTATGTGCTGTTTATTGGAACATCGTGTGCAACGTCCATTCAAGATGTGAATCAGTGATGTGTGTTGCTCTAATGTGTCTGTCATATGTGTTTTCAGACTTGATCCACTGCACCAATGAGATGAATGTGAATGTGCCCCAGCTGGCCGACACTCTATTTGAGAGAACCACCAACAGCAGCTGGGTTGTGGTCTTCAAAGCGCTCATCACTACACACCACATAATGATGTATGGAAATGAGGTGAGGGAATCTGCACTTGAACTTCATTTTTTTTAATATATAAATGTGGCTCATATCAAACACTTCTGTGCAGTTACCATTCACGATCCAGTGTAGCGTAGTCAAATTGATCCTACATGACAAATCATAGCTCAACAGTCACAATGTGCTGTTTGTCACTGAGTGTGTGTGAGAGACAGTGCAAAACATTTTACAATGCCATTCTGAAAAGATGGTGTTAAGTTGCAATAAATCTGTGATGTTTTAAATGTCAAAAGCCCTATATGCAGGGGAGTCATTTTTTAAACGATGTTTGAGTTACAGTTCTTTTCACTCTATGTCTGTGATTTCATGTACCGATTTGGACGGGACTAACATCTTGCGTGTTTATTACAGAGGTGGGAGTTTGTGTTTGATGTGGGAGTTACAGAAGGTCATGCGTTATGCTTGTGTACATCACAAATGACGTGTATCTGATTAGGCATAACATTATGACAGGTGAAGTGAATAACACTGATTATCTATTCACCATGGCGCCTGTTAGTAGGTGAAATATATTAGGCAGCAAGTGAACATTTTGTCCTTAAAGTTGATGTGTTAGAAGCAGGAAAAATGGGCAAGTGTAAGAATTTGAGCGAGTTTGACAAGGGACAAATTATCTTGGCTAGACGATCATCTCCAAAACTGCAGCTCTTGTGGGGTGTTCCCAGTCTGCAGTGGTCATTATCTATGAAAAGTGGTTCAAGAAAAGAAACAGTGGTGGACAGGTGACTGGGTCATGGGCGACCAAGGCTCATTGATGCACAAGTGGAGCGAAGGCTGGTCAGTGTGGTCCGATCAAACAGATGAGCTGCTGTAAGCTCAAATTGCTTTTAAAGTTAATGCTGGTTCTGATAGAAACATGTCAGAATACATAGTGCATCACAGTTTATTGCATATAGGGCTGCATAGCCACCGCAGACCAGTCAGGGATACCCATGCTGACCCTTGTCCACTGCCGAAAGCAATAGAACTGGATCACAAATCAATGGAAGGTGATGAATCACATTTTCTTTTGCATCACGTGATTGGCCGGGTCTGTGTGTTTGTGTGCACGTGTTGCTTACCAGGGGAACACATGGCACCAGGATACACTATGGGAAGAAGGCAAGCCGGTGGAGGCAGTTTAATGCTTTGGGTAATGTTTTCCTGGGAAACCTTGGGCCCTGCCCTCCATGTGGATAACCAAGTAACCCTGTAGTTATGTTGACATGTATCACCTACCTAAGCCTTGTTGCAGACCGTGTACATCCTTTTGTGGAAACACTATTCCATGGTGGCTGGTGGTGACCTCTTTCAGCTGGATAATGCACCCTGCCACAAAGCAAAAATGGTTCAGGAATGGTTTGAGGAGAACAAAAGCGAGTTTGAGGTGTTGACTTGGCCTCCAAATTTTCCCAGATCTCAATTCAATCGAGCATTTGTGGAATGTACTGAACAAACAACAAGTCTGATTCATGGAGGCCCCACCTCACAACTTAAAAGACTCAAGGATCTGCTGCTAACATCTTGTTGCCAGATACTACAGGACACCTTCAGGGGTCTAGTGGAGTTCATGCCTTGACGGGTCAGGGCTGTTTTGGCAGCAAAAGGGGGACCAACACAATATAAGGTTATAATGTTATGCCTGATTAGTGTATGTCTTTTAAATATTTGTTAATATATTTTTTTTTATTATAAAAACACTAAGTTAATTTCACAAGTTCATAGCAGTGGAACTTAATAATTATCTTACTTTTATATTAATAGGAATTTTAACTGACACTGATATTAAAATGAGCAGTCCTCAGAGTTTCTGCGATAGGCTAAATTTATTGATTGAATATGTTATTTTTCGTCGGATATCATCCATATTGAATCCAAATGAAAACATCCCAAAGATTGTAGCATAAACTGTAGCTCAGGTAAGTCAAAAAACAGGAGAACACAATAATGGCAATTACACACATTCATTCCAGATTAGATTTCTCAGAGGACCTTTGAGTTTGCTGAAAAACAGTAGGTCATTTGCCCTGGAATTTTTTAAAGAGGTTGTGTGAGAAAAACACTGACTTGGCAGATTCGGATGGGATTAAAATTGTAAAGTACGCATGTGAAACAGGAATGTCTCTAACGTCCCCCTGGAAAATAAGTCCCATCCGAATAGGGCTAAAGTGACGTGCATCAGCATGATAAGACATATGACTCCTAAGTTCAGCTGAATGCATAAAGCCTTATCCAGGCATGTTTATCGCAACAATTATTATAACATAATATATTATATGAATGAATTTAATAGAACTTACACAGCAACTTACACTTTTCTTCACAGCATTTTATTTTCTTAGTTTAAAGCATTATGTACAGCAATATTAATATTTTAATATTTTAATATTTTGCACTACAGTGGTATAATCATCAGGGTCCAAAATTGATAAATATTAAGCCTGTTGTATAAAACAATCAATGCAGGAGAATGGTTAGTATGCACAAGCAGCGGGAAACATTATATTTGTGCAGTGTGCATTTCAAAAAAACGCTTCCAATTAGAAACTTGTGACATATAAACGCACACATCAACTCAGTCACTTGTTTAGCGTTTATGTAAACACTACATTCAGATTCATCAATCGCAATGATTTCAGTCCGATTGAAACAAAAGTTGTTCATGTAAGCAGCCACTGTGACCTAACCGTCTACTGTCTTTAAACTTTTACTGTTCCACAGGTGTATTTGTTTATGGTTCAACAAGTATGAGACATTTTTTAAAGCCTTTTCAATAATCTGTAAAGCTTATTTGGATTTACAAAATCCAAGAGTTTTTTTTGTAAAATTACTGTCAGCTTTAATATATTTATTCCTTCCTTGTTGAATAAAAGTATTAATTTCACTTAAAGGAACACACCAACTTTTTGGGACTTTAGCTTATTCACTGTACCTCCCAGAGTTAGGTAAGTCCATACATAGCAGGGCTCGACATTAACGCTTGTCCGGGACAAGTGGATTTTTTGAAGGGACAAGTGAAAGAGAATTTTACTTGCCCGATGGACAAGAGCCTGATTAAAACAAAAAATAGCTAGCGAATCACCAAAATGCAAGAATGATTGCGCCTTTAATTTAGTGTAAGTGGCGATCGACAGTGGATAATAATATATAATGAACTGACGATAATAAGGTCGCGCTGTTGACGCTCGTGCAGCCTCTCGAGAAATTACAACACTAGAGCTGTTTTCCTGAATACCATCACGAGCTGAAAATGACACTGATTTCATATGACCGTTCATAGCAAAACAATTAACTAACATTCACTTACATTAACATTCACTTAAAGTCACTTACATTTTAGAAGCAATATTTAATGTTTTGTTCTATTTCAGCAGCGAAAATCGTTCACAGCAGAACCGTAACGCATCACAGCAACAAGTGTTACTGAACGATTCCGCGTTTGAATGAATCGTTTGAATGAACGACTCAATAATTCACTCATTAAGACGGCCACCTGCTGCCACCTACTGGAGGTTTAGTTTGATGTTTAAACATACTTTCCAACATTTCGTATTGGTCTATTCAAAATACAAATCTCAAAACGTTATTTAATGCAACTTGAATTTTTCAGTGTAAATTATTTAATTTGATTGGTAACAGCCCTTATGTCTTATTTTAATTTATTGTATAGATCAAATTTTACAATATAAAATTAAAACTGAAGTATAACCTATATTTAATAAGATTAGGGGGAAAATGCCCTTCATAAAAGGTACAAAATAATAATAAGAAAATTCACAAATATGCAGATTTAATTATGTCAAAGCTGATTGAATACTGGTCAGCATATTGCTTCAGAATAAATTATATTTAACGCACGCACGCACGCACACACACACACACAAAATATCAAACTTTTTTCCAGACAAGCACATTTTTTACTCTGACAAGTGAATGAGCTATTTACTTGTCAGAAGGACAAACACATGAACATGCTTAATGTCAAGCCCTGGATAGCATTTTTATCTCATAGCATAGCATTCAATAAGTCTGTCAGACCCACTGCTAGCCTAGCTTAGCACAAAGACTGGTAAATGGCTCCATCTAGATATTAGAACTCCAACATTTTCCTATTTACTTGTTGTGATGTGTATAGTTACATGTATAGTGTATACTATGACTGAAGGAAAATGAAAAGTTGCATTTTTTTAGGCTGATGTGGCTAGGAACTACGCTCTCATTCCTGCGTAATAATCCAGGAATTTTGCTGCCGTACCATGGGTGCAGTGGGGCAATGTTGTCACTCAGTGCCTGCAAATAGGCTAACTTCCGTGAGCATAGCCAACGTGACAACCTGCTTGCACAGAGAACGTGCTGGGGACTATTTTCAGGCACTACTTATATTAATATCATTGCGGCATGGTGCGGCAGCAAAGTTCCCTGATTATTACGCAGGAATGAGAGAATAGTTCCTAGACATATCGGTCTAGAAAATCGCAACTGTTCTTTTCATTTTCTGTTTGTCTTAATACACAATGTTGTGAACTACACATCACAACATGTACATAAGAAAATGTCTGTGTTATGTTGTCACTTTTTGAGAAGTAGGCCTTTGGAACGATTGGAGCCGTTTTACCTCCAGTCTTTGTGCTGAACTAGGCTAACGGTGTGTGCGTCAGACAGAGTTATGGCACGCATGGAGATGAGAGTGGTATGTATGGACTTATAAGCTAAAGTCCCAAAAAGTCAGCGTGTTCCTTTAAAGGTGCCCTAGAATGATTTGAAACAATGTTAAATTGTTCTTTGATATATACATAGAGGGTATGTGGCTTATTTAAGGGCAAAAATTGTCCAGATACAGTTTTACAGGCCCATTTACAACCCTATAAATTGTCCCATTGATGTAATGCTCTGTTTTTGCCTTATTTGGAAGAATCATGAATATTAATGTTGAGCTCTGCTCTGACTGGCTTATTTCAGCAGCTCACAGCAGTTTAGTGACGCGGCTCGTGAGTCCTGACCGTCCTGACAGAACACAGAATGACTGAATGACACTTTAAGCAGAACATATCAAATGGAGATTACTAAAATGCAGCCTACCTGTTTATTGGTGTTTTCAGATCATCTGCACGCGAGAAAAAGCTTGCGTGTTTGCGGTTGCCAGATTTCAGTCATTTAAATCCCCCAAACAGAGCTTTTCTGTGAAAAGAACACATCTGGTGTTTTACCTAAACATGTCCAATCTGGCAACCACGAGCATGCGAGCTCTCTCTCGTGCACGGATAATCTGAAAACACCAATAAACAAGTAGGCTGAATTTTATCAATCTCCATTTGCGATGTTTTGCTTAGTGTCATTCAGTCAGTCTGTGTTTAATTACATCCTTATATTTTTATTAAATAAATAGCCTTGTCAAATGACTGTCGTTTTAACTTGTATGGTGGGAAAGGTGACGTTTGCTAGAAGGATCGAGTGAAGGATCTGTAGCTAAGCAAAGTATCTACGGTTGTATTTTGTAATACAAAATAATATTACCCTTTGTCATTAGACACACTATTTAGTTTTATATGGTACTTGGTGTTTCCTATTGTCACTGTACTAGCATCTTGCGTTATCGTAAATCACTACTAACTGCTTGCAGGAATACAGTTGCCCCTTAAGATGCTGAGCGAAGCTTGCTTGCAATGGGCCGAACAAACAAACGATTTGTTGTGGTATCCGATTATAATAAATCTTAACCATGACTGTTATGTCCTCATATCCTCAAGTGATGCTGCAGTCCTGATGATTCGGCTCCTGACGTCAGTTCCGCCTGACATTGCACATGTTTGGACAGATACAATTGTTGGGGACGTGCATATAAATGATCCCCAACGCTTGCGTCACGGTTGGGTTTATGTTGAGAAGCACTTTTTTTTCCGTGGTGTTTTTGATTTACGAGATTTACATAAGAAGTAGGAGGCAATTGTGTTTGAGACTCACAGTATGTGATGTCCATGTACTGAACTCTTATTATTTCACTATGGCAAGGTTAATTACATTTTTCATTCTAGGGCACCTTTAAAAATTGTCATTCTACAGGAGTGTTGTTAATGAGGGAGAAAAGGGGGAGCGACCTAATTGCATTTCTGCCCAAAACGTCTTATAGGGCATTTTATGATAAATAAAACATTATTTAATATTTCTTAGACCTGGTGGACTGAAAATATTTAACTGCTGTTGGACTTTTCTATCGGTAATGGATGCATTTTGAAACTGAAGTGAAAAACTTGCAAGTATGTGCTAAAAGTTCAATGCAGTGTTCGAGTTAGAAAGTGTGCACTGTTTATGATCAGCAACAAGAGTTAGAAATAGATACTCATATACAGGCACAAACATGTAGTCTACTAATGATAAACAGCGGGTAGGTGAGAACATGACACACACGCACATTAATGATATATACAGTAGGACGTGACCTAGATGTGCACATGGCCTGCTTAATGCAATGCTACTACATAAGCTCCTTTAGAAATGCACACACGTTTACCAAGCTACAGTATCTAAATGAGGACATACCAAATATTTGTTCTCTTTTTATCTAAAGCTAATTGTAATTATTCTAAACCTTAAAGGTATAGTTAACCCCAAAATGAAAATGCAGTAATCATTAAAGGGATGGTTCACCCAAAAATGAAAATGTGATGTTTATCTGCTTACCCCCAGTGCATCCAACATGTAGGTGTGTTTGTTTCTTCAGTAGAACACAAATGAAGATTTTAAACTCCAACCGTTGCTGTGTGCAAGTCATATAATGGGGTGGATAGGTAACAGTTCTATGAGAACAAAATAAAACAAACAAAAAAACATGCTTAGACAACAGGCACAAAAAGCCTGCTGCTCGTGACGACACATTGATGTCTTAAGACACGAACCGATCGGTTTCTGTGAGAAACCAAACAGTATTTTTTTTTTAACCTCATATCCTGACGAATCTCATCTATTATATATATTATGTAGATGCCTCATTCAAACCGATCCGCGCAGTCACTAATAAAGTATCTTTTATATATATATATATATATATATATATATATATATATATATATATATATATATATATATATATATATATATATATATATATATATATATATATTAGACATGACAGAAACTGTCGTGTCTTAAAGGACAACTCCGGTGAGAAATGAACCTAGGGGTAATTAACAGATGGTTACCGAGTAGATCGTTCTCTGGTGCGTTTTCTTGAAAATCGAATGTAAAGAGTTTTATCTTTAAAAACAGATTAGCTTATAGCGCTTGTCTATGGGGCACAAGGTAGACACAGGGTAGTAAAATTAAATCGCTAGTGAATACCACTAACAAGGCTCAAAATAGCCTCACACTAACACGGTAGCTTAATGAGGGTCCCTACATGCAAACCGAAGCATTGAGAACTTTGTAAGAGTACAAACAGTTTAATAAGAAGATACGTTGTAAACTTAGTGCCTTACGCGTTCACGGACAGGCACCTTCTCGAAAAACAGTCTCGATGAATCGATCCACGAGTGCTGTTCTAAGTGAGCTGGTCGATAGGAATTAAGTTTGTGAAATGTAATAACATGGACATTTTTATTTTTATTTATTTATTTTCTCTGTTGTGTTCAGTGTTTTCTTCCGGAAACAACGGACCATATGAGATTCCAAGTCACAGTTCATCACTTAGCAGAGCTCTCGTCGCTCGATGAGTGTTTTCCAAGATGGCGCCTGTTTGTGAACGCGAAATGCGCTCTGTTTAAGTGTCTTCTTAATTAAACTGTTTGTACTCTTACAAAGTTCTCAATGCTTCGGTTTGCATGTTGGGACCCTCATTATGCTACTGTGTTAGTGTGCGGCTATTTTTAGCCTTGTTAGTGGTATTAACTAGCGATTTAATTTCACTACCCTGTGCCCCATAGACAAGCGCTATAAGCTAACCTGTTTTTAAAGATAAAACTCTTTACATTCGATTTTCAAGAAAACGCATCCCAGAGAACGATCTACTCTGTAACCATCTGTTAATTACCCCTAGGTTCATTTCTCACCGGAGTTGTCCTTTAAGACATCAATGTGTCATCATGAGCAGCAGGGTTTTTGTGCATGTTGTCTAAGCATGTTTTTGTTTTTTTGTTTTTTAGGCTCTCATAGAATTGTTACCTATTCACATGCATATTTGAGATTCTTCGGAATGAGAAGTGCGTTATAAATAAATAATAATTATTATTATTATTATATGACTTGCACACAGCAACGGTTGGAGTTAAAAATCTTCATTTGTGTTCTACTGAAGAAACAAACACACCTACATATTGGATGCACTGGCGGTAAGCAGATAAACATCAAATGTTCATTTTTGGCTAAACTATCCCTTTAACCACCATGTGTCTTTCCCAATGTGTATGACTTTTTCTTTTGTGGAGCACAAAAGACGATATCTTAACGGAAATTGACCATTGACTACCATTGTACAGACAACCAGAATTATGATCAGAAATATAAAAAAAATTAAGTAAAAAAACTATGTAGTAGTGTTGTCAAAAATATCGATATTTCGATATATATCGATACTGGAATATCTGAAACGATACGATTCTCAGTTTTTACAGTATCGATATTAGCTGCTGCGCTCTCCTCTCCGACCGTCAGCGAGCTGACACACACCGGCATATTCTCACTCAGCCCGGTTAACCTCTGAGCACGGCGAACGCGCGTTCTGCTGAACTTTTTCCTCATGACAGTGTGTTGGTGTTAGTGTGTGATCGGTCTGAATTTCGCGCGGGATTGCACATAAATTAATTCTAGCCTACTAATGCCCGCAGATTTCGTGCTCCACATCTGAAGCGCACACACACATAGCCTACCCTAATAAAGCCGCCTCTGACATGATACAAGTGCAAACATTTGCTTCCTTTTCCAGCATATTATTGGTCAAATACACTCAAAGAATTATCAGTGCACATCTGGAAGAGTATTAACGTAAACACAGTCGCAAACAGTTCAGGAAGAACGAGTAACAGGAACAGTGTGGATCCATGCGTCTGTTAGTCTTAAAGGGACCGCAGTCATTTGCTATTCAAACTACAAAAAGACAAACGATCACACTGCTCTTGACTGATCAACTTGTGTAACTTTAATAGTTTCATCTGTACGCTATTGAATTTTTTACAAAGAACATTATCCAATGTTGTTTTAAATGTAATTACTATGCATTTTTTAAATTCAGTTTCTTATCTGAATGTTAGACCTACCTGAAAAAATAAAGCAGTCTTTTTAATTTTTATCTTCTATTCTATTGCATTTATTTGTGCTATTGTTTGTAATCTGTTTATTTGTTCTTATTTTATTACTGTTTACTCGTCTTTTTAAATTCAATTTACCATTCGAAATCAAGCTTTCTTGTGCTGTGTGTAAGCTACTGCAACACAATTACCCTATTGTAAAAAATACATTGAGATAGCAAAAATTTGTGAGATAATTTTAATAGTAATTGATCAATTGATCAATAATTGTTCAAATCAAAATGATGCCCAACCCTAAGGAACATGCTGGCCACATGAATTTTTAGTAAAAAACAACAATGAATAATAAGTTCTGTTGTCATATTAAGCATCTTATCTTATTTATTTATTTATTTTTTTACTGTGGTATCGATTTAGTATCGATATATCGATATTTTAGTCTGATATCGTATCGAAGTCATAATTTTGGTATCGTGACAACACTACTATGTAGTGAGACTTTTCCTAGAATATCATCATCTTTTATATTCAACAAAAGAAAGGAAGGCATACAGGTTTGGAACCAAATGACGACGAGTAAATAATGACAATTTTCTACTACTACTACACTACTTCAAAATACACATTTTTGCATTTTTAGAATTAAAAGAACACATTTTCACCTATAATTCTATCATGTCCTGGAATGGAGGGTTTGTCAGTTTTAGATAACTTGGAGGATGCAGAGAATCAGAAGTTAAACTAATTTGCTTGATTTATTGAAAGAGTTTAGTAATTGCTTTTGTGAATTTTACTATACTAGTCGCTCTGTGCGCAGAAACTGAAGAAAACATGTCTATTGTATTGTCCTGGCATCATTTCACAGTCCTTTTTTATCTCATCACATTCAATTTAGACTGCAAGCTCACAACTCGGGGTGGATATAATGACTTTTTCTGCCTCTATAGATTCTGCAGGAAACAATGGCTCATACAAAAACAATGGCAGTGCTAGTGACTCTCATATGTGTCCTTGTCCATTCACTTGGACTATAAAATAAAAAGCCCTTCACTATATGTCTTGTGCTCGCCAGTGTCAGAGATAGTGAGGGTGCGGGACTGTCCTTCACCACACCCTGTTCTATGGCATGACGGGGCACTAATCAGCCAGGGGTGGTTTTTGTTATCGGAGCTGAACGTCTGGTCCAAGTCAGGACTGGTCTTAATCCTTTACCCTGTAACGGTTTCAAAAACACACGTTTGGTTATCACTGTCTGTCGACGAGCAGAGACATTTGGAGGACATTTGTCTTGTCGTCATTAGTCCTAGGAGGGCACAGAAAGTGCCACAGATAAGGTATTGTTGATAAGGGCGTTTGCCCATGCATTTGTGTGAACAGGAGAGAAAAAGGGTGATGTCACTCATAGATGGCCCAGATACCCAACACACAATTTGCTATAGTGGCGTTTCTTGGAGTGTATGTTGTCTAGGGTAGAGATAGGAGAAAAGTGGGGTTTGAAAAAAAACCCCATTTAGGTTAGGATAACTTTATGGATAAGTAACTTTAAAAGAAAGAGAGAGAGGCAGGGGGACAGCGAGAGAAGCGGGTGGAATTTTAATCAGCCGGTTCATGTGAGGTCAAACAGTAGACAAATTGCTTAACCTTGTATGGGGGACACCACTGCCCCTGCTGTCCATCTAGAAGGGTTTGTTTCGGATACCGAAGGAAGAGTGTGCGAGTGAGCTAATACTTAAGTTTGAGAGAGGTTGGGTTCTGTGTGAGGGAAGTTTAGTGGATCTGGTTGAAGCTGAAGGCTCAAATAAAGGTTGTATCTAATGAGAACTGTCTCAGTCCTCTTTGAAAAAAAGAACTTTTTGTCATTAACTGTCAATACTATTTTTGGCCCTATAACATTTTTTTTTCCCCCTGAATTATACATTTTAGGGCCATGTGAAATCCATTTGATCTCAATTCCTCCCAAAGAAATGTTTTTTCTCCCCTTCATTTTAATATTACATTTAATGGTTTGATTTATATTAATAATCAAAAATCATGTCTAATCAATTGAATTTATAAAATGTAATAATTATTTATTGATTAATTATTAATATTCTTATTTTTACAATTTTCGCTCTGGAGATTCAGCCCTGTGAAGTGTCCTATAGTGAGACAGCAGACACGATGAGCGTCACGTATGTAGTTGACAAAACCACGCCATTTACAGAACATGCAGATTTCAGATTTAAATTGCAGCCTTTTTGCATTTTTAACATTCACAGACACTAGTTCATATTGCATTTTCAGTGTGCATTCCTAGTTTTAAAGTATTCATCCAAATTTCAAATTCCTTCAAATTTTGTGACAATTCGTGTTATAATGTAAATTCCATTTTTACGGTTGGGTTCTTTGATTCTGTCCATGTTTTCCTCATTGCTGAAATCACACCTACTGTTTGAGTTGAATAGACACATTTTCAAAATAGACTAAATATATATTAACATTTGTCACTTAGGTTACAAATAATAAATTTGCTTCAGCAAAAAACATTAGGCAATGTGTGATTGGTTGATCTATTCATTTTGGTCTCATCACTGGTCATGCAGCGGTCTATAGAAAATCAAAATTGACTCTATTTTACTTATTTACTTCTTGTCTAATTATGCAGTGCATATTAGTCTAGAGAAAAAAAATGTTGTCTTATCTTGCATAGAAATTTAATTAACTTCCACATCTGAAATGTCTTTCTTGTACAGCTGATGTCACGTAGGTCGCATGGGCTTTGGATAATGTTAATCAATAGGCAAATAGCTGTAGGCATTGTTTAAGGCTATTGCTGTAATTAATGCAGCCTTTCTGAAATCTCGCTGATAGTTAACACAGAAGATTAATGTCAACAGAAGACCACCGAAGAGTTTCAGCATTTAAATTTCTATTTTATTAAATCCATGTAAATGTCAGGCTTAAAAATGCTCTGTGAGCGCGAACAGGTGCTCAGCACGTGCTCCGGGATTCTGCGTCTGACATCTGGTGCATTTTTCTGAAGAACTACAGAGAATGGTTTCTGATTAATATAGTGCGTTAAATTAATTGGTTGCTGTTGTATACAATGCCGTACAAGATGTGCAATGTATAATCCATGGAGTTGAGGAAGTGGCAAGATCTTGCCTTGCTTCATAATTTAAAAGTGCATGTAATTGGATGTACGATATTGCTTCTGTTTTTTGGACTTTTATTCTGTGAATCATTACACACACACACACACACACACACACACACACACACACACACACACACACACACACACACACACTATATATACATATGTATGTATGTATATGAATGAATGAAATACACACACAATATATATATATATATATATATATATATATATATATATAGTCATATATATAGTCATAGTCATATATATAGTCATATAGTAATATATATATATATATATATATATATATATATATATATATATATATATATATATATATATATATATATATATATATACATATACATAAACATATACACACACGCATATATGTGCGTGCTATTCTTAACCTTAAAGGTGCCCTAGAATGATCTAAATAGTAGGGCTGTAACGATATGCGATATGAAATCGAAATCGCAATACGCAGGTCCACGAACCTGTATCGCGATCTGAGAAGGCAGAATCGCGACACACCCCTTCCAACTCCCAGAATTATCCTTCCTGTCCAGGTCCAACTTTTAAGTCAGCAGTATGGCAACATTTCAGCTACCCGGTGGAGAACAAGGATGGCAATCGTGTAGTTGACAAGACCCACACAATTTGCCGTAAATGTTTCAAGAAGCTTCCCCAACCGGCTGGCAAAGTGGTGTGAGCGTGGCGTTTCTGTTGCGTGTCATCCGCGGGGCGGGTGCGTGGTGTTTTCTCTTTCTTTGCACACCAGAAGCGTGTCTGACGCGGCACTTGTGTTGGTATTGATGTACAGGAGGCCCTATACTTCATGTTAAATATATATTGCCTATTGGTACCACAAAGAAAACGTCGGCAGTAGCCTATTGACCATACAGATATATGGTATTGACGGCAAAATAGGCTACAGAATACTGTACAGAATAAAACTGTTTTGTCCCCCCCATATCGAGGTTTGTATCGTACCGTGGGTCAAAAATCGTGATACGAACCGAATCGTGGGTTTGGTGTATCGTTACAGCCCTACTAAATAGAGGGTATGTGGGTATACAATCTAAATAGAGGGTATGTAGCTTATTTAAGGTCAAAAATTGTCCAGATACGGTTTTACAGGTCCATTTACAACCCTAGAAATTGTCCTTGGGATGTAATGCTCTGTTTTTGCCTTATTTGGAAGGGTCGTGAATATTAATGCAGAGTTCTGCTCTGATTGACTGTTTCATTGCACTGCTGCTCAATGACAGCTAACACATCTAACGTTATACCATCCGTCATGGCAATAATTTTACAATGATAACTTCTTAACTTTGAATCACGAACTGAACTGGGTAGCGTGTAAATATGTTGTTTGTACAGTAACGTTACAGTTTGAAAGTAGAGTACTGATTTAAAAGTCGATTTATTTAGCCAAACAAAGTAATGGAGAAGCCACTCAAATTTGTCAGTGTCATGTTTACTACTCATCCGCTGCAAAATAATCATACTTCAGTTCTCAAAAATGTATTTATTTAACAATTTACTAAGCCTTGTCAAATGACTATCGTTTCAACGTAGATGGTGGAGAAGGTGACGTTAGCTACAAGGATCGAGTGAGCAATCTGTAAGCAACTAAACAGTAGTCAACGTAGCTAGCTTTTGAGTTATTTGTTAATGATGAAATATAGGCTAGTTTAGATTTCAATCTGTCAAAAGGGGTCGACATGCATATCTACTGTTGTATTTTATGACAACACTGGCAGGAAATAATATAAACCTTTGTCATTTGACAAACTGTTATGTGTGCTACTTTGGAGTTTCCAATACTAGCATCTTGCATTGAATCTAGACAAAATAGGGGATATTATCATAATGATGTGTTACTAAGAAACTTTCAATTTAATCAGAAATGGGTTTGACAATCAAGAAGTGGATAAAATCACTACTTACTGTTTGTAGTAATTAAGTTGGAATCGGCCCTTTCTTCAGTTTTTTTTTAGACGCTGAGCGAATCCTGCTATATTTCCCCAGGTTAGAAAAACTCTCCGTGGTGAAATGGGCAGAGCAAACAAACAACTTTGAATTAAATTGTTGCGGTAGCCTATTGTAAATAAACATCAACCATGACTGTTGACACTGTTGTTTATCTGTGGGAAGGTTATGAAAAGTCCTCACGTCCCCTGCACAGCCTGGAACATGACATTTATTTCTATGATCTGCCGTTTTCGCTATCCTGATATGACGCTTTTTTATCTGCTGAACTCCAGACGGCAACGCACTGCGAAGTTCCGCCTGACAATGAACATGGGCTGATGTGCAAATGTGGGGGGCGTACATATTAATGACCCCAGCGATTGCGTCACATGTGGCGTTATGTTGGAAATAGCCTGTTTTTCGTGGTGTTATTCACAAACAAGATTTAATTATGAAGGAGGAAATAATGGTGTTTGAGACTCACAGTATGTGATGTCCATGTACTGAGCTCTTATTTCACTATGGCAAAGTTAATTACATTTTTCATTCTAGGGCACCTTTAACAATATATACACACACACTAATACATACAAACATTTATTTATTGTTTATCCTGTCAAATTTGGAAACTTGTCACATTATTGAAGTAAAATGCTAAATCAAAATGGACCACAAATGCCGTTTCATGTCGACTTTGAAGGCTTTTCTGACGTAGTTGTGAATTGGGCTTTTTAGCATTCTGGCCATGTGCTGACTCTGAGGTCTCTGCTGTGTGGGATCTGTTTGCATAATGGATGCTGTTTGTGAGTGATGTGTGCTAGGTAAGGTAATTATTACCTTTATGAAACATTCTCTCACTCCCCTGATGTCTTTTTCCTTCTCAACCCTGCAGGCAGGAATGGCAAATCTTGGCAGAAAACAAACCGCTGCTTCTCAGTAATTAGTAATTCATAAGTGGGGAGTAAGGATAAACTACATGTGGGAATTGGTCAATTCACCTTGTTGGATTGGACCATACATTTTTTTTTTTGTTAGTCGACGTAGTGGCAACTCTCCTATACAGAGTTATCCTTGATGCTTTGCCCCTTTTTTTCATTACTATAAAAAATGTTGCCTACGCTGGTGTGTGGGAGGGTTATTTTTTATTTTAATGGTTTACATTTACATTTATTAATTTTTTTGCTGGTGATATTTTGTGAGCGTGAAACTACTTCAGCTTTGTATGGTGTGTCTGTCAAGCATGGTGTTTTTTTTCTTCTTCTTTGGTGACCCATTTCCACTTTGCATTCTAGTTCAGGCAATCATTGTGAATCAGATGCAATTCCAGCTCTTAACTTTACAAACAAAATGGGTTTTGTGTTTGAAAATAATCGCTATTGAACAACGTGCTACCTTTCACATCTTGTCATTATCTTTTTGTGCTCGCCGTTTTTCTTTAAGCTTTTTTTTCTTTCGAACCATAGTAATTGCTTAGGCTGTATCCATAGAAACCTCAGAACATGCATGGATTGAGAGAGCGAAGACCAGCAGCCGGCACATTATCAGGGCATCATCATGCTGCCTATTTACACATGTTCCCTGCAGGGTTCGTGCTCTCGCACACAAACCTGCACGCATACGCTTTTCACACAGCAGTTCCAGTGCTGCTTCTGGATCAGTTCCCAACTGCATACGCAAAATCAGCGGCTAAAACATGAGCAATCCCTGTTCCCAGATTGCTGATATCTTTCCTCAGCCTGAGCTGCTGTGTTAATAGAGGCTGCTCTGTTTGTGAGAGAAAGCTCCCTGCCGAAGTGCCTCCTGACTTAATAATAAATGATGCTTCACTCTTACACTACTTGAGGTTTGTTCTCACATTAATTATTTGCTAAGCAGAGAATGTGGGGCCATTCCTGGCCTATCAATCTATATTTATCGTCCTTACTTCTGACATCCATTTTGAATAACCTAAGCAATGTAAAAAAAAGAGATTGAGGCTTTCATCGAGAGGAGCAGGCGAGCGTGGATTTGCAGACTCCACTGAATTAGTAATCCATATTGATCTACGCTCCAGAATGGCGCAATATTCTCTGCGTTTTGGCACTCACTTTTCTCTCGAGGTTAAGCCATAGAGCTAGCTCATGCTCCGCACAGCTGCTTTCCTGGGGATTTTCGTCATGGTCTGAATGTGGTCTGCCTCACTCTGCTTCTCATCTGATCCCTAAGGATTTTAGACCAGCATTTGAGGCACTGGTCGGGTGCGAAGCAGTTTTTTTCTGAGAATGATTGGGAATACTGCTAGATCAGTGATTTTCAAAATGTTTGATGCTAACGACCCCTGAATTTGACAACCTTGTGAGGGACTCCCTTCCAAAATGAAGAGAGCTGCGCTGTATATTTCCTTTTATAAAGACCCAATTATACCTAAAAACGATTTCTAGTCATTGCAGATTTCTATTTATTTTCTGCTGTTAAAAACTAATGCTTATTTTAATAATAACTCCCTGTAGAGGAAGTCATTATTTATTATATTTGCATTTTTTAAACCTTTTTTTGCTGATATTTTCCATGCACCCCCAATGTTACATACGTATTTCCCACATAGTCCTTTTTTAACATGAGTGTATTGGTAAAATGCAGCTGGATTTTTACCCTTTGGCTGCAGAAATTGTAAAAGAGACTGAGGAACTTCACCCAAAGCCGTAATCACATGACCAGTGCCACCCCAGGCCCCAGGAGCTCCTTTTGAGATCAGAGATCATTGTTTTTGTCATTGTAAATGGTGGGTGGCCTCTTTCTCTATTTACACAGAAGACTGTCAACCTACTGTTCTGTTGATCGCTGCTCTTGATCCGCCAACTTAAGCAGAGCTCTAGGAATGCAGCATTTTTTAGCCTTTCGTTCCTTCAGATGCATTTTAGGAACCTTCTGTGATTTTTCAGTGACTCTCGACCTTTGAATACTTTTGCCACAGGCAGCAATGGCCCCTGCCAGGACTTTTTTTATTCCTCTGTGGCAAGCAGATTTAGCCTGACCGCAGGGCCTGTCACCAGGTCCTCATGCTGGTTCTCCCCTGAGGTGAAACAAGCCTAAGGCTGCATCCCAGTATGTAGAAATTTGTGTTTCCTGCTGACTCTTTCTCTGGTGTACTAATTTACAAAATAAGATCAAGGTTACACTTACAGCATTCTGGTGGCTGATAACTTTTTAGTCTCTCATAAACGACATTGACAAATACAGTTCCTAGGAGACACAGATATTTAGATTTACATAATAATAATTTATTTATGTGCCAGCTTATATAGTGTGTTTCAATCTGTTGAAGGCTTTTTGTACATTCTTAAAATCTGTTCAAGATGCACAATTAGTAAAATTCATTAATTACTCACCCTCATGTCGTTCCAATCCCGTAAGACCTTCGCTCAACACAAATTAAGATATTTTTTCTGACTATAGAGGGGTTTATAGACAGAAATGCAATTAACACTTTTATGGTCCAATAAGGTAGTCAGGACATCGTTGAAATAGTCCATTCAACCTTAATTTTATAATGTGTCGATAATACTTTGAAAACAAACAAAAATAACGACTTTATTTAACAACCTCCTCACATCTGTGGCAGTCTCCTATGCGCTTTACATTGGTCAGCTCCTGCGTCAGCATCACACGCATGCGTCGTAGTGCTCAGGTGAACAGCATCGGCCAATGACGTAATTTGGAAATGCTGTACTGTATTTTACTAAATCAACAGCGTAGGAGACTGACACAGACGTGAAGAAATCATTTAATAACATTTAGGTTTTTTTTTCCACACAAAAGGTATTCTTGACGTTTCATAAAATGAAGGTTGAACCACAGCAGTCACATGGACTATTTTATTGATGTCTTTACTACCTTTCTGGAACTTGAAAGTGTTAATTACATTGCTGTTTATGGATGGTTCAGAAAGCTTTCAGATTTAATTAAAAAAAGTTAATTTGTGGTCCGAAGATGAACAAAGGGAACGACATGAGGATGAGTAATTAATGACAGAATTTTCTGTTTTTGGGTGAACTAACCCTTTAATCTCTTAACAGTCAACTTCAGATATGCCTCCATCGAACCAAGTCTTCGTCCTACAATTTTATCTTTTTCGTAATCCGTTTCACTTATATGTATGTCACAATACGACAGAAAAGATCTGTCGCTACTCTGGGTACATCACGACTTTTAAAAGCTTGCTGTAGCAAAGTGGTTAATTGACAGGTGAGTGGGTGGTCTTTTGTGCAGATTAGTATCACAAATGCAAGGTAGACATTTCTGAAGCATTTCTGTCAGAATATGATTTGTGATCAGATCACAATACATTTTAGAACATGATTATTCCACTATTTATAACTAACTACTGGTGATCAAATCAAAACTGTTATTATATCAGATGGTTTTGAGTTCTGTACTTTTACCCATCATGTCCACTAAATGTATGAATGCATGTCGGAATACATCATATCTTTGTGTAAATCTCATGCATTCCCAAAACTCCCATCATCGTCTGTTCACAACAGCACCCAGAATGCTGTGTGCTTCTATTTGCTCTCTTCCTCAACCCACAGCTGTGTGAGCTGGTGGGATGAAGCTGGACGGAGGAGGGGAACTGCAGCAGACGTGACATACTTGGCAGCTCAAAGAAAGCTCAGAGGAGTCTGGTCTTGTACACAGGTCTAGATTTCACACAGTGTACTGCAAATTCAGCAGCGGGGAGTTTCCGCATGTCAGGGATGAAGTTGCTCCCGCATAGTGACAGAATAAAAGCTGCAGAATCGTGTCTAGCATTTAACGTTACACTTTTGTGTCATCTCTTCTCTGTACCCGCAGCGTTTCATTCAGTATCTGGCCTCAAGAAACACGCTCTTCAATCTGAACAATTTCCTTGATAAAGGTGCATTGCAAGGTATGTAAGAAACACCTTTGCTGTCTCTAAAGCATTGTGTGCATACACAAAATGATGATAAACCCCTCATTCTGTCCCTCAGGTTATGACATGTCCACATTCATCAGGAGGTACAGCAGATATCTCAACGAGAAAGCTCTTTCCTATAGGCTGGTGGCTGTTGACTTCACCAAGATGAAGAGAGGGTGGGTAAACCTCTGTTCTGCCTCCGTAATATTGTCTGCCTAGAGTCAAGATTGTGTTCAAACACATCGTCTCAGCAGGACAAAATCTAATCATGCTAGCTCATTACTCCGATAATTAAGTTGTTTTTAAAAGCTGATTAAGGGACTGATTTTTAAAAAAAGCGCTAATTAAGATTGTGAGTAAGTGGCGAGTACTGATTGTTTGTTTATCTGTTTTGTGGCACAGTATTGATGGAGTCATGCGCACCATGAACACAGAGAAGCTGATCAAAACGTTGCCTATCATTCAAAACCAGCTGGATGCGCTGCTGGATTTCCAGGTTTGTGATGGAGAACATGCTTTATAACCCCTGTTTTAAAAAATCCATACACTACCAATCAAAAGATTGGGGATTTTTTATTTTAAACTCACCAAGGTTGCATTTATTTGTTTTAAAATACTGTAAAAGCTGTTATATTGTGTGAAATATATTTATAATTTAATTGAACTATTTTCTATTAAATTATATGTTTGGCAACTTTACTCTAGCTTTCAGTGTCGCCGATCCTGCATAAATAATTATAATATTCTAATAATTCTAATATGCTATAATCTGGTACTCAAGAAACCTTTTACTATCATCAATAGTGAAAATAGTTTTTTCCTATTTTTCTATTTATTTGAAGTATATAATAAATGATGCAGTGTAAATGTCTTTACTTTCCCTTTTGATCAGTTTAATGCTGAAGTATTAATTGCTTGAAAAAAAAAATCTTACTGACTTACTTATGAAACTTAAGCTTCCAAAGGCATGAACTGGAAACGCACCAGACTGAACAACGCTGTGAATGTATGCCCGCGGTCGTGATTACCAGTACCACAGCTCTAGTGATGAATTGAATCTGGCTCCTGCTGCATTTGTGCCGTGACTCTCGTTCGGCTCACACACGTTATTGAACAGACACGTTCAGTTTTTAATTGTAGTGTCTGTTCTCTAACTAAACTGATTTTATGAAAATGAATGCAGTGGGCAAGTGAAGTGATCCATTAATCCAGCGGTGGCTTTGGGAGTGGCCTCGTAGGGCAGCGAAGCAAGTGCATTCTGGGAGTTGTTGTCTTTTATCCCCATGAGACACAATCTTTTCTCAGTCTAGAACTGAATTCAAAAATAATTTCACATTTCTACTTCATTAATGACCCAGTTTAAATACAAAGCTTAATGCTAAATCTCTGAAGTAACCCTTTAACCACAGGGGGGAAACTTGTGCAGACAGAATGCTTGAACATGTATAGTGTGGAAAGCTGCTTCTTCTGTTCTTTTAATGAAAGTGATATTTCAGTCCACTTGAGGAAGATGGGTCAGTGTTTACAGCACAGATTATTTGATTGCTCTTATGTTTTTTAAGTGATATTCAGTTACCATAAAAACAAATACTCTTAATAACCACTAAGTTCCAGGTTGGGAAATAACCATCCTTTAACAGAGCAACATTGATGTTGATTCAGTTTAAGCTATTTGGTATGATGTATACTCTCTTGTGTGGGTGTGTGTGTCTGTAGGCTAACCCTAATGAGCTGACTAACGGAGTGATCAACGCTGCCTTCATGCTGCTCTTCAAGGACTCCATCCGTCTGTTTGCTGCCTATAATGAGGGCGTCATCAACCTGCTGGGTAAGAGTAATCTACTCCCTCTTACTCTAGAGAGCGTCCTGATCTCACCCTCTGCTTTAGGGGTTAAGTCTTACTGCTTTCTGAGTAAAGAACAGGACAGTTAAAGCAAAAGTGCTAGGGTCTTCCTGCTGATTATACATATTAGTTACAATCTGAAATACTTTTATCCAAAATGAACTCCATTGTGCTTATTGATCAAGCCAAATAGGATCATTGTAGCACAAATACCAGTTAACATTTTGAAATCAATCCTGTGATTAATAGAAAACGTGTCCATTTTGAGAATCGTTGGGAACATATAATCCACACCCGCTGTCAAATACGGCCAGACTAAAGCCGGATATACACTGTGCGATTTTGGCCACAATTTGGCCGTAGAAGACAAATTTAGCAAATCCTAAAATATTTCTCTGATCCTTGGCTAAAATCTGACGTCTTTGATTGTTAGTTTGACATGTTCACTGCAGCCACAATTTTACAAAGTTGACCAAAATTGATTGTCAGAAGATTTTGTGCACAGTCCTGCAGTGTGACTTCTCATACAACGGCCGTCAAATTATCTTGGTTTTCAAGACAAACTATGACCAAATTGTGCACTAGATATGTCTGTGTAGCCACCATTTCAATCCCGCGTGTAATGCAGCTCAGAGTCAGAGAACGTGTCATTCATTGATGATCTAAAACTCTGGACAAGTTTTCTTGCATGCATCCGTTTTTAGCGTGCCTCAACTATTGTACAGTTTGACGTTAATGAGATCTTACAGTGTGACATGGCTTACAGCGCGGATCATGCTCGTACAATCTGACAAGAAACAATCGTAAAGGACTATTCAAAATCGCACAGCTGGCTTATCCCAGACTACCTAAGTTTTTGTTAAAGGATTCCTAATGCCGGAGCACAGTATATCTGAAGCATATTTTGATGGACTGTGATTGTTTTAACTTCTCTAGAACTCGGTAGCTTCTTATGAAATTGTTTTTAAAGTGACATGAAATCCTCCAGTTTTAGCCTTAATTAAAAAAGTGAGCGTGTAGAAGGTGGGAAGAGGGGAGACGACAATCGATAACACACAGACATGCAAAACACTCCTTATTCAGACAAATTAATATTAAAATATGAGTGGAGAAAAAAAAACAAAAGAGTTGGGGAAATAAAGTCATGGTTACTTTTTTGCCCATCCTTCTTTGAAGATTGTATATATTATAATTGAAGACATTAAATATGTGTGCATGCACAGTGTTGGTTTGTGTTTGGAGCAGGAGAGTATGTGAAATGTGTCCATAAAAACTTGCGACACAAGTGTCTGAACACAACGCCGAACGAACGGCACCGAACTGGTCTTGTCACATTTGAATTCTCAGCTGTAATGCAATCTCATGTGTAATACTGCACAGTGATTGGAGTAAATGAGTTTATTTTCATGAAAATTACAGAGAAACTGATGATGTAAAACCAAGCACCACTGCAAATTAACGCATATTCCTCACTTTTCATGATGTTGGTTCAACTTAAAGCTGCAGTCTGTAACTTTGCACTTGAGCAGTTAGTAAACAGAAAAGCATGCGTTTTGCTGAAGACCATTGCAGCCGGAACTACTTCTCTCTGTTTAATGTCTATAGTCTGAAATAGTCCCAATAAAAACACATTATAAGTATACTATAATGATTCAGGGTAAAACAATGGTTTGGAAAATGGCTTCATGTTGTACATTCTCATTATATAATTTTTGTATATCTTGAAGACTAAAAAGTTACGGACAGCAGCTTTAAATTAAACCAGAAAAAATAAATAGCTCAAAGATTAAAAAATAAATAGACACTTTTCCCCTTGATAATTGACATAACAAGTGTTATTGTTGTTTTCATTGATGTGCAACCTGTACATATCAATTAACATCTCAAAAGAATGTGTTTTAGTGTTAATGAAGTGAGGCCAAATTTAGGGTGCTTTCACACCTGAGCGTTTGTTTCTGAACCTGGTGCGTTTTCTCCATTGGTTCAGTTCCTTTAGGCATATGCAAACAAAGCAATCACACTCGAATCCGCAGCAAGACAATTGCTCACAGACCGCCTGAATGAGCTGGTCTTGGCCTGATTGCAAACCAACTCTGGGACGGTTCGCTTGAGGTGCTTAAGCAATTTGATCCAATAATTCATAACGGGAAATGTTATATAAAAAACAGTAATGTCTGATTCTGTAAATGAACACATCAGTTATCACTGTTGAAAAATCTTCCTCTTAAAATGTTGTATAATTGCGCTTACAGTGCAAGAATTCTGTCCCCAGGAACCCTTGATTCCTGCATGCTAACATTCGTATAGTGTTTGCGTGTTTTGAAAAGGTTAATCTCTAGACAGCACTGGGAGATACAGCACGTTTGAATTTGATGCAGTTTTAATATAAATGTAGTATATAATTCAACAGCAGGAAGGATGGCTACATTCGTATAGGGGTTGGGTGCTAAAATTCGCATTCCAGGGTATATATATCACATAATTGAGGTCAACCTGCGGACATGGAAAATAACCCTCTGGAAAACCGAAGACTTGGCAACACAGTGAGGTTGAGTTCTGTTGACATTTGACAACTAACGTTATGTGTCGCTCCGTTGCTCTGATTGGTCTTTCCTGGTTCGGTTGAAACACGCCCCATAATTATCAATCAATCAATCAACTTTATTTATATAGCGCTTTTACAATCACGATTGTGTCAAAGCAGCTTCACAGTGTCAAACAGGATAATATTGCGACAAAATTAGATTTGGCTGTACAGTCGTACTGGAGAAAACAGTGATGTTATCAGCTTATTTTAATTTATCATATAGCGACAATGTTGGCAGATCAGTATTATAGTTTATAGAATTAAATAAGACCTAATTCATATATTTTATTTGTATAATAAGTTGAATAACTTTAATCATATTTTTAGTGTCCCCAACTGAGCAAGCCAAGCCAAAGGCGACAGTGGCAAGGAACCAAAACTCCATCAGGGCGTGATGGAGAAAAATAAACCTTGGGAGAAACCAGACTCAGTCGGGGTGCCAGTTCTCCTCTGGCCTATTAACACACCGTGTAAGATTATTATTCTGGCAACCTTACAGGTCGGAAATCATATTAGATCGGAATATTCAAAATTTTCAGGGTATCACGGAAGAGACAGATTTATTTAGGATGGGGCGTCAATTACACAAGAGTATGAATACATGAAAGATCGGAATTATTGCGCCGAAGACGGGTTTGAGCATGTCGTGCCAGTGAGGCAAATTCAGAGGAGACACCATTTGACACGGCTCAGCAGACACTCCAGGATGCGTTGGTCATGTCCAGGCAGGTCCACCATCCGATCCGGACAGGGCCCAGATCCGGGATAAACCTCGGGATAAACAGAGAGACTAACATTAGCGTAGATGCCACTCTTTTTATGATGTAACGAGTACATCAGGTGTTATGGGAAGTGTTCCCGGTTCCGGCTGACCTAGTTAATGCAGCCTAACAATCAGTCAATTGAATTGAATAATGAAAGTTAAAAATGTTCTATGTGTATGCCATAGTAAAGAGATGTGTTTTTAGTCTAGATTTAAACTGACAGAGTGTGTCTGCTTCCCGAACAATGCTAGGAAGACTATTCCACAATTTAGGAGCTAAATAGGAAAATGATCGACCGCCTGCAGTTGATTTAGATATTCTAGGTATTATCAACTGGCCAGAGTTTAGAGACCGCAATCGACGTGATGGGGTATAATGCGTTAAGAGCTCGCTTATGTACCGGGGAGCTAAACTATTTAGTGCTTTGTAAGTAATAAGCAAGATTTTAAAATGTATGCGATGTTTAATAGGGAGCCAGTGCAGTGTTGACAGAACTGGACTAATATGATCATACTTCCTGGTTCTAGTAAGAACTCTAGCTGCTGCATTTTGGACTAGCTGGAGTTTGTTTATTAAGCGAGCAGGGCAACCACCCAGTAGAGCATTACAATAATCTAGCCTTGAGCTCATGAACGCATGTACTAACTGTTCAGCATTTTGCATTGAAAGCATGTGCCGTAATTTAGATACATTTTTAAGATGATAGAATGCGGTTTTACAGATGCTAGAAACGTGGCTTTCAAATGAAAGATTGGTATCAAAGAGCACACCCAGGTTCCTCACTGACGACGAGGGCTTGACAGAGCAGTCATCAAGTGTTAGACAGTATTCTCGGTTACTACTTGTGGAGCTTTTCTGTCCAATAATTAAAAATTCAGTTTTATCTGAATTAAGTTGCAGAAAATTACTATTCATCCAATTTTTTATATCAGCTATGCATTCTGTTAATCTTGTGAATTGGTAGGTTTCGTCAGGGCGTGAGGAAATATAGAGCTGAGTATCGTCAGCATAACAATGAAAACTAACGCCATGCTTCTTAATGATATCTCCCAGTGGTAGCATATACAGGGTGAAAAGCAACGGTCCTAACACTGAGCCTTGCGGTACCCCATACTGAACTTGTGATCGGTGTGACATCTCTTCATTTACTGCTACAAACTGATAACGGTCAGATAAGTACGATTTAAACCATGCCAAAGCAGTTCCACTAACGCCAACATAATTTTCGATTCTATTCAGAAGAATATTGTGATCGATAGTATCAAATGCAGCGCTAAGATCGAGTAACACTAATAGAGAGATACAACCACGATCAGATGATAAGAGTAAATCATTTGTAACTCTAATTAGAGCAGTCTCAGTGCTATGATATGGTCTAAATCCTGACTGGAAATCCTCACATATACCATTTCTTTCTAAAAAAGAACATAATTGTGAAGACACGGCCTTTTCTAGTATTTTTGACAGAAAGGGTAGATTCGAGATTGGCCTGTAATTGACTAATTCATTAGGATCAAGTTGCGTTTTTTTAATAAGTGGTTTAATCATAGCCAACTTAAAAGTTTTCGGTACATATCCTAATGTCAAAGATGAATTAATGATATTAAGCAGAGGATCTATGACCTCTGGAAGTATCTCTTTTAATAGCCTAGTCGGTATAGGGTCAAGCATACATGTTGTTGATTTTGATGATTTTACAAGTTTAGCCAGTTCTTCTCCTCCTATAGTAGTGAATGAGTGTAATTTTTCCTCAGTGACCCTGCAGTGCTCTGTCTGAAGTGATACTGTAATAGACGGCTGCATGGTTATAATTTTATTCCTAATATTATCAATCTTACTAGTAAAGAAGTTCATAAAGTCATTACTGCTGTGTTGTTTACAAACATCAGAAGCTGAAGCTTTATTTTTTGATAATTTAGCCACTGTATCGAATAAATACTTAGGGTTGTGTTTGTTTTCTTCTAAAAGAGATGAGAAATAAGCAGATCTAGCAGTTTTTATGGCCTTTCTGTATGCAATCATGCTCTCTTTCCACAAATTGCGAAAAACCTCTAGTTTTGTTTTCTTCCAGCTGCGCTCCATTTTCCTGGCTGCTGTTTTAAGGGCCCGATGGAGCAGTATCAGACTCATATTCAGACTAGAATTGAGTATGACAATGTCAGGCTAGTGTGTGTCTGCAGTTACAAAAAAAAAGACACATTGTCATCATTGAACTTGACAATCACCTTGATGGATGGACGCAGAGAAAACTCTGACCAATTGTCCTTTGAGGACCAAAACAGGACCGTTGTACACAGTTGTACACGTTTTGTTACGCTTTAGAAGAAACTGCAACTTTGTAACAAATAAGCCCCTGTATCGGAAACAAAACAAACGATCGATGTGTCTGAAAATGCCCTTAGTTTTAGTATTTATTTTTATTCTTTTATTTACCTTTTTCTATTTTTCTCTTGTTTCTTACCATGAATATAGCAGTGGTAGCTGGCCTGGCACTAAATTAGAAACAGACAAACAAAGATTTTAGGATAACCCCATCTGGTTACCTGAGAAGCAGGGTCTTGTTCTTGAATCTCATCAGGAGTTGACTTTGAGCATTCTACGTGCAATAATTGTGCATTGTCCTACCTGTGACCTGATGTGGCACTTGCCTTTTAATAGCCCTTGCTGCTTTTTATTTAGTTTGAGCTCAAATTTTTTAGTCGTTAAGCCAGTAATTATTATTTATTTTTTATTTTTTTATAATGTTGTAACATATGCCGTTTAGGTTGATGTTCTGAAAAGGCATTCGAGTGCTAGCTGTCCTTGAGCGAACCATTACAGCAGCTTTTATATGCCCCGGTCTCCGTCATCCTAGAGTGTTTTGACAGTCCTCTGATGGGTAATTGCAGTCTTTATCTGTTTGAGTCACTCTGCTAATCGTTCTTTCTCTTTTCTTGCTCTCTGTCCTCCCTTTTCAGAGAAATACTTTGATATGAAGAAAAACCAGTGTAAAGATGCTCTGGACATCTATAAGAAGTTTCTTTATAGGATGACCAAGTTGTCAGAGTTCCTTAAAGTGGCTGAGGTACCACACACACACACACACACACACACACACACTCTCTCTCTCACACACACACACACACACACACACACACACACACACACACACACACACACACACACACACACAAAACGGTGTTTTGATATGACAGGGCTGAGTTTACACAGGCTCTTCAAAGAGCCCTTTGCGCTCTCTCTTTGCTCTCTCTCTCTCTCTCTCTCTCTCTCTCTATCTCTCTCTCTCTCTCACACACACACACATCTCTCTATCCCACAATGCTCTGGCATTCATATTCATTGGATAGATGTATGCACCAAGACCATATTTAGTTTTCTGGCACAGCATTGCATTGCACAATCCTCATGGACTGTGCCCATAAATGTATACATGTGCCCTCTCTGCCAAAAGCAATTTGGTTGTCACTGCATTCCATTCTTTGTATACCAAGACCAAGTCTAAATGGGCACATGATAAAAAAGAGACTCAATTCAGCATTATATAGCATCAGTCTGTCGATTTAGGGTCTCATTTGAGTACATTTGTACACCAGGTAAAATTCTTTAAATGTCATAATTTTTTAAGAGTATTACCGCTCAGAAGTTTGCTGTCAGATTAAAAAAAAACAAAAAACTTTTAATCAGCAAGGATGTATTAAATTGATCAAAACTGGTCAATAAAGAGATTTTATATATTACAAAATATTTCTATACAAAAGAATGACATTGTTTCAAAAAAATGCTAATCTCTTTTATAATAAGAAGAAATGTTTCTTGCACCAAATCAGCAAATTAAAATGACTTTAGAATTAAAATCACACATCACTGGAACAAATTAGTTTTTAAAATATATTAAAATAGAAAACAGTTATTATTATATGCTGTAATATTTCACAGTATAACTGTTTTTACTGTATTTTCTTATCAAATAAATGCAGATTTCAATTAAAAAACATTACCAACCATAAAGGTAATGCACATGTAAATTTACCCCCAGCTGTCTCTACAATCTAAAATCCATCGGAAGCTATTGGTCCAAAAGTGCAGGAGCACCGCACCTGGATTGTACCCCACTAAAGACTGCTGTATACAGTCTGGAAAGATTTGTCATTTGTCTCCTGCCATTTAAACAGTGGTCGTGGATGGCTATCGTACTGTGGATTCACACGGCTTGAGCTCTTTAAAGTTTTAAGAGTCCTGTCTCTCTCTCCTTCTGGCCCAGAAGAAGATCTGTGTTTGGTTCTAATAGGACTCTCACTCCCTCTTCTCTCTCTGACACTGATGAATTTCCATGCTGCCGCCTTCTTCCCCACAATTCCCCGGTCGGTCCATTCAGTCAGCCGTTAGACTGTCTGGTTTATTTCCAGACTGGCTGTTCTTCAGATGCATCAAATATATCAGGGATTTGATATAAAAACAAGTCCATCACAAAATGTGTCGATCACAACTTAAGATGCTTGTCTGATTTGCTGTTTTACCCCCATTGGGTCTCATTTAAAAGTCATCATTTGTCAAAATTGTTTTTGAATGTTAACCACTCCACATGCCACAATCAGCTGTGCGAGACCTTATTAGTGTCTGTGTCCGTTCCCATTGGTCCTCCGTGGCTCTCGGCATGCCACACCTCTGTTATTTTTTATTTTCGTTCATTTTTTGTCACTGCATGAGGTATTAATCTGTTATGTTTGTTCTTTTTCATATTTTTCCCCTCCCCCTCGTTTATTTGTTTGTTTACCTTTTTTTTATGACACAGCAAGTTGGGATTGATCAGGGTGACATCCCAGATCTCACTCAGGTCAGTGTACATTTCATCTCCACTTTCTGTTTTTCCTCTTCTTCCTCACTACGCTGCTGCTGTCGTCCATCATACCACCGCTCTCCCTTTTTTCTGTTCCACCTGTCCTCGTCTTATCTCTTGTTGTCTGATGTGCTGTTTTTGTACCCATGCTCACTGTTATTTAGACGTTCTCTCTCATGTTTGCTTTTAAAAAGTTAGATCAAATATCAAACACTCCCTTCTCTCTGTTTAGTTCCTTCTCGAATGTGTGTTTAGTGATGGTCACACTCTTTCAGTGTAGCTTTATGGATTATTAATGATCAATGATATCTGTGTTTGAATGTGTTGACATTTCAGAGTTGGGTTAACACACTATATTGAATGAAAGGTTATTTCCTTGTGGTAACACATTGTTTATTGTTCCTTTCAGACGACTAGAGGATCTTACCTTGTAGGTGGTGGGTTATATGCACTGCTTGTATTTGACATAATCTGGGATAATACTAGTGCTGGGTGATAAATCAAATATTTACAACATTCAATATTTTGTTAAACACATTGTTAATATTGCAATATTTATTAGGGCTGTGTTCAAAATATTGATTTCTCGATTTTAATCTATTCTCATTTTGAAGAACCAATACAGATTCTTAAATGCGCAATGCGCAGCCATATTGTTTAATACTGTGCCAGTTGGCCAGTTTTGCACTTATTATAGGTGCAGAAATATTTTAATATATTAACAAAAATATTTTAATACCATATGCAAATTAAAACTAATATGCATTAATGTTTCTGCAAAAATATGTGGGTAATTTTTTTTGTTTATTACGATGTATTGTTGTGCTGTATTGTATTGTATGTTCACATAGTAGTATTGGAATAAGAATATTTTGAATATTCTTTTTTATTATTAAATGAATATTAATAATATTATGTAATAATGTATGATGATTAATAAAAAAATTACAAATAAAAAATATAAAATTGATAAATTAATTATAATTATAAATAAAAAGAAGAAAGCGTATTATTAATCAAAAATTAATAAAAATAAATACATATATATTTATTTGTTATTTTTAATGAATACATTTTTAAACTACATTTTATTGCATTTTGAGTCTGAATCTTAAATCTGAATGTTCTGGTTTAAATTATTATTTCTTAAATGAAAAGTCACTCATTTAAGAGCAAATACTGTGTATATTGAGATATCAAAATCTAAATATTAACTTTTTTAGCTGCATCTCCCAGCCCTAGTGTGTTCCTGACTGCATCAGCAGATGCATCCCTTTAAAACCAGGCTAACTGATTAAATGTGGCTCAAATGCCATCTTTTACCCCGTCACCGCAGGCATGGCTGTACATCCCTTTTTCTGCTGATCTGAGACCAGACGTGCAGTTGTCTCTTTATGGTATGATCAAATCGTTAACTCAGATCAGCATAAAAGCAAATTTCCTGCTGGGTTGCATGGCGGCTTCATGCTTGTAAACCCCCTGGCCATCAAAGTAGGAGAAGGTGGAGCTCTTGAGCACAAAACGAGAGCTGTATGTTTTTAACCCGATGCCCGGTTTTTTCCTTTACGTGAGAAAACTGCCTCAGCGGCCCTTCGTTTGAAGGATTGTTATGAAGTATTCATGTAACCTCACTTTGTCCTTTGTGTTGCCAGCACGCACATCTATAATGTAGCTATTTAATCAAAAGCCTGTTCTCGACGTCTCTTCTCCAAGGAAATCAAATCAGACTGGAAAGAAGCAAATTAAAAGCTGTTACCCTTTCATCTTTCTTTTTATCTCACTTCTGTGAAAGTAATGCATTTTCCCGCTTAGTTGAAATGTTCATTTTCTATTTCCATTTGAATTGTAAACTGCTGCATATGTATTTTTCCTCTCTTTTGGCTTCTGTTTTCTGTGGGATGGATTAGACCCAAACTGCCCTCTCAGCGATGTGGAGAAAAAGCCAACCTAGATCAGATCCAGACATGTTGGCCAGCTCTGCCAGCTAGGCTCAAAGAGCTTACCTTACCCGTAGTCTCTAAGAGCAGTTTATACACAATTTGTCTCTTCTGGAAACTTGGCACAAAGCACCTGCTCTTTTCACCAACCATGAGCTCTGAGCTTGTGCTAACATTTGCTCTCATCTGAATGAAGCAGCATGAGGTGTGTGTGTTCTTAGGTGCTAACATACACATCCCATGTTTGCTGATCTGGATGTTGTAATGCTTCCTCGTGTAGTTAAGATAATTATTTTCGAAGGAAAGGAATCCTAGATCGGTATAAAGGGCTTAGAGGAAGGTTTTAGTTAGATTTGCGACTCAAAACACAAGAATGTCTCGCATAAACCCTGAAGTACTAGTTCCAAAATCCAGTGTGAAGACTTTAATGTTATGGATTTTTATATTGTTGACCTCATGGGTCTGTCTTGAGTTTGAGGTTTGGATTTTCAAGTGTGCATGTCATTACCTCTCTTATATTTGTACTTTTCCTCTCTTGTTTTCTGTGCTTCTTTATCCTTTGCCTCTTCTCAAAAGCTTAAAGCATGCCCCTGTTATAGTTTGCTGAAACTTGGGTAGATTGAGTGGATGTGTGTGTTAAAGGGTTAGTTCACCTCAAAATGAAAATTGTCATAAATTACTTGCCCTAATGTCATTAGACACCATAAGACCTCCGTTCATCTTCGGAACACAAATGTAGATGTTTTGGTTTAAATTTGGCTCAGACAGGCCTTCATTGACACCAATGTCATTTCCTCTCTCAAGACACAAAAAGCACTAAAGACGTCATTACAAAGTCCATCTCACTCCAATGGCTTTACAATCATTTTATGAGGAGACGAGAATAGTTTTTGTGTGCTAAAAAAATAAATAACGACTTGTATAGTGATGGACCGATTTCAAAACAGATTAGAACCGTTATGAATCAGCCTATCAAACCGGCAAACTGCTGAAATCACGTGACGTTGGAGATCCGAATCCTGAATCGATACGCTGATTCATAACCATTCAAATCTTTTTGAAGTCGGCCCATCACTATAAAAGTCGTTGTTGTTTTTTCGGCACAAAAACTGTTCTTGTCGCTTCATAAAATGATTGTGGAATCACTGTAGTGAGATGGACTTTTTAAGACGTCTCTAGTGCCTTTTATGGTTCTTGAGAGAGGAAATGACATGAACCATCGGATTTCAACAACAATATCTTCATTTGTGTTCCGAAGATGAACGGCGGTCTTACGGGTGTCGAATGACATTAGGGTAAGTAATTATTGACAGAATTTTCATTTTTTGGTGAACTAACCCTTTAAGTATGTTTGACTGTGTGAGTGTGTGTTCTTTAAACGGGCGCTGTATGTTTTTGTTGTCTTCTTGACTCGTCTCAATATCCTGCAGGCTCCCAGCAGTCTCCTGGAGGCTCTTGAGCAGCACCTGGCATCTCTGGAGGGAAAGAAAACCAAGGAGCTTTCCGCTGACAACAGGTACGAAAGCCTACAAATCTGAACAATCCAGAATCATATTGTAAAGCCCTGTCTGGGCAAATGTCTGTGAAGTAATTGTCCATCCATTGAAACAGGAATGCTTTAAATAAACACCTTAATTATATCTGTTCATCATGTAGTTAAATCATTTTAAATCATCAAATATGGTAAACACAGACACTCAACTACACTGACCAATGAGGTTCATTATTGCGCATCAAGCATGCACGGTTGAGCTTCTATGTTTACCATATTTATCAATAGATGGAAAAAAAAATTGCATTACCACAAGTGGTACAAATGAATGGTAGTGAACAAAGATAACAAGAAAAGCATTGAGCATTGGATTGGACACCATAACAGGCACATTTTAAAATAGAAAAACTGTTTATGCCACCTCTTAACAGCACTTGATACAGCAACAACAAACCATAAGCAAGAGATTTATATATAGCCACGTACTGATTTTTTGGGTTGTAAACAGTGTTAAATTCATCAGGTCTTAAAGGGGTGATGAATTGAGAAATCAACTTTCCCTTGAGCTTTTGATATATAAAAGGTAATGGTAAAATAAGAACATCCTGTAAGTTTCAGAGCTGAAAACGTCCTTGTTAGTCAAAAAAAAGCTTTTATAGACACCAGGCCCAGAAAACGATTGTGTGCTTCATCATTACATCATCGTGCGACAAAACACACCTCTACAGCACTTCTTATTCAGTAGCCCCGCCCACCGACTAATGGAGTTGCGAAGAGGATAGCAAGGTATTGCGCTATTCCTGGTTGTGGAAGAACACAGTCACTGCATAAGCTTCCTTCAGATCTTAATATTAGGAATTTGTGGTTGAACTTTATTTTTAATGAAGGTCCAGCTGACTTGACATGGTGTTCACTTCATTTCACTGCGGAATCGTTTGTAAACAAATCTCAGGTCGATCTGGATTTCCAGACATTTGAGATTAAAACGCAATGCTATATTGTCTATCTTCTATATTGGATCTGACAGGAATGGTGCAACACACTTATGTGAGTAAAACGTGTTTTTTATATGTAATAGTATTGCATTGTTATAGATCGTTTTGCTTATGTGTACGTCTTACATTACATACCAGGGTATGAGCCAGGGCTTGCAAAGCCAAATGCCCTGGGGCTATGTGTTTTCCAGACGGAAAACCAAAACGGAAGCCCGTTGGCAGGCCGATGAATCTCATAATATTCCTTTCTAGTTCTGCGCTTTTATTTCTCTCTTGACTTGACATTTGAAAGGCGCTCGCAAGTGAGTGTGTGTGTGTGTGCGCGCGCACTGTTCGCGCTTATATTGACCGATCGTGCGGGATGTCATACAAAAGTAATAGTCCAATCAATCGTGGGTGGATAAGAAATTAATCAGTGTTTGTTTGATAAAGATGTTTACAAGCCCTGTGATTGAGATAATCATTCCAGTACTGCTTTCAAAACATCCCCTCCCACATGTGAACTGAACTGACAGGGGAGCTGAAGCTCATTAAATATGCAAATCTTATCCAATCCTAGCCGTGGGCGTTTACTTCCAAGTCTCCAGTACGGCACACCCATCAAAACCCAGAGTTTTGGAGAGAGCCTCAAAACCAGTGTAGAAAATAGCCTATTACTTATTATTTATGATGTTTTTGAATGTAAAAACCACACAAACGTCATTAGTTGACCCATTTAAAGAAGTAAAAGGGAAATCTCACTTCTGTATGGATCTGTGTTTTTTTTCTGCAGAGCCAACACTCTGTCCAATGCGGTGTCGACCCTTTCCAACACCGGCATGTCCTTCTCCTTCTCATCCAGTAGGATGGACGAGAAGGAGAAGCAACAGGCCCTGGAGGAGGAGCAAGCCCGTCTGCAAGCACTCAAGGTAGGCCATGAATCTCTCCCATTATGTTCTATGAATGATCATGTTCTTCTAATTCTTTATCAGTTTGAACCGTAGACAGCAGTTGACGTTATTCCGATTTTGTTAGCCATTTTCTCTTTGGTTATATATAGTTTTCCATGGACAAATTGTGATGGCTAGAGGACTGGGTCATGGGTGGCCAAGGCTCATAATGCACGTGGGGAGCAAAAGCTGGCCCGTGTGTGCCGATCAAACAGACGAGCTACTGTAGCACAAATTGCTCAAGAAGTTAACGCTGGTTCTGATAGAAAGGTGTCAAAATATACAGTGCATCGCAGTTTGTTGCATATGGGGCTGCATAGCCGCAGACCAGTCAGGGTGCCCATGCTGACCCCTATCCACTGCTGAAAGTGCCAACAGTGGGCACATAAGCATCAGAACTGGACCGTGGAGCAATTGAAGAAGGTGGCCTGGTCTGATGAATCACGTTTTCTTTTACATCACACGGATGACTGGGTACATCTGCATCACTTATCTGGGTAACATATGGCACCAGGATGCACTATGGGACTAAGGCAAGCCGGCAGAGGCAGTGAGATGCTTTTGCAAGGTTGATGCTTTAAGTTCTGCTGGTAAACCTTGGGTCCTGCCATCCATGTGGATGTTACTTTGACATGTATCATCTGTATCATCTACCTATGCATTATTGCAGACCATGTACACCCTTTCATTGAAACGGTAATCCCTGGTGGCTGTGGCCTCTTTCAGCAGAATAATGTGCCCTGCTACAAAAACAACTGCTGAACAATTAAGTCCAATCCATGGGGGCCCCACCTCACACCTTATGGGACTTAAAGGATCTGCTGCTAAAATCTTGGTGCCAGATACCACAGCACACCTTCAGGGGTCTAGTGGAGTCCATGCCTTGACGGGTCAGGGCTGTTTTGGCAGCAAAACTGGGACCAACTAGACTGGATGCCAGTCGAACTTAGCCTCGCTAACAACATTTGAGTTTGGGAGATATGCATTCACCTTTACTATTTCTCTCAAAAATGATGATCGGGTTGTAAGTACTCTGTGTATCCGGAAATTATTTTTACAACACTGGCAAAGACTGTTCACACTACTACTACTTCCAACTGCGACTGTTTGTGCAGTTGAGTTCTGTTGACAACTATGTGTTGCTCAACATACGTCACTGGTTGGTTGTAGGTCTATTCTTTCCTGGTTCAGTTGTAATATGCCCCATAATCACAGCTCAATGGAACAATATAAGACTCGTATTCTGACTAGAATCCTGATGTCAGGCTAGGGACCAACACATCACTGATCGGTGTATATATAAAATATAAAGAGCATACAGTATAGGCATATAACTCTTCCTAGGGAAGGCGGTTGTAACCAATTGGATTGGAGTTGCTCTTTAGGGAACATTTTGTCCTACACATTCACATACATCCGTGTTTATACAATATGCCCTTGTACCTTCAATGATTAGCCTCCAGCAGTAAGTGGTGAGTGAGGTTAATCAAACTTCTTTGTCCCCATCAGGAGGTTCTGTCATATCTTGTGGGACACAAATACACACACCGACACACAAACTGAATGACAGGAACGTCAGTGGTGTGGAATGTATCCCCAGATGCACGGTATCTGAAAAGTGCAAACATTCAGTGCAATTTCAAAGTCCAACATCAAAATATTTACACAGCTCATGTTCGAATAAGTTTGTATGAAATTGAACTGGTGTTTCTTTGTGATTATTGTGTTCTCAAACACTCCTGGAGGGGCATGTTTTTTAACTAGCACTTTCTCTTTCTGTGTTCTCTTACCACATTTTCTCAGTGTTGTAAAGGGCATATCGAAAGGCATTAAACCATAACATGTCACAACCCTCTTTCTCTCTCTTTAGAAAGTTGAATCTAGGGTTGCACAATTTAAAAAAAAAAAGATCAGTTTTTAATACAATTTTAAAATGAGTTTTTTGCTTTTTTTGCCGATTTTTAGGATTGTTTGTAGGTCTGGATTTGGCCAAATATTTTGTCAATATGACCATGATAATTAAAAACACTAGCTATTTTTTTAAAATCATTTTTTTTTAATTATTATTATTATTGCTTTGATTATTGCAAAATAATATATATTAGGGATGCCACAATTCTCAATATAATATTGAACCGTTCGGTACGGCATTCATGGTTCAATATGCGCTTGTGAATTTTGTTTTTTTCTGTTTTGCATTTCATTGTTTTATTTTGAATTCTCTCCGCTTTAAATATTTCTCTGTTTATTTCGGCTCTGTTTGAGTGTGCCAGCTAAGCCACGCTTGTAATGCTGATGTCAGAGAGTTATACTCACGGATCATAGTTATTCACCATCACGAAAGTTCATTATTTGCATGGGTTTTAAAGCCTTGCCGGTGAAACATTTGATTAATTTAATTTTACATGCGGTGAGTGCACGCACTAAAAGCCTGTCAAACACACGTGATTGCTGGACTAAATAGTCTTACTGCGCTAATACTGTCAAATACACACAAGGTTAACATAAACACAGTCGGTTATGACTAAAGTGAAAGTAAAATCTCTGTGTGTCTGTATCAAGTGGCAACCTCCCTCAGTTTCTGTTGAAGCCAATACGGAAGTAATTTGCACTGCAATTCCTCGACAGGCTCCAGAAGGGAGCAGAATCTAATTGAGCCCTGTGTTAAAATACCCAACTTTAAAGGAAGTGTATGCAAGTGTATGCAATGTTGCCAAAACTGGTACTGCAATCACTATCCCCCCTCCCTCTCCCCCCTGACTCGAGGTTGCCAGATTGGCTGCAGCATCAGCAGGAACGTTTGTAGCTGCAGCTGTGGTAAACTAGAGCAGAGCTGGAAACCCCAATGCCAAAACACTACTGATTTTGTGATTGGTACATAGGTGGAGGGCGGAGCTTCAGGCCAAAACACAACATGTCAACGTCAACATCAGTTAAGGGCTGCAAAAACAACTGTTAAATGACAATGGCCACTTTAATTGACAGGTGAATAGCCACTTATCTGTTGTCTTAGTCATCGTGTCACCTCAGCTCTGCCCACGTCCCACCTCCTTGCCCATTTTCTTGTTATAACCGAGCGCGACATGCGATGACGCGCTGCCAAGATAAGAACGGCCAGCTTGTCTCTACTTTGCGCTTCAAAACTGCACTTCAGAAACGTATGGGTAATGTCACAGACACTAAGTCTATGGTCTGTATATGAGATGCAAGCAGTTTGTGAACACTTGTACTTAAAGGGACAGTTCACTTCTAAAATTATGTTAATAAAACAAGAAAAGACAAAGAGAAAATCACTCACTGCCCTTGAATAAAAAAAAACCCCAAAACTTTAATACAGTAGGTTTTAATCCATGTATATGTTATATTAAAGACTATGTAGTGTTTTAATTTTGCATTTATTCATTAACTTTCATACTTAAATACTGCTATACATCTGAGCTTTCACTGTAAATCTTTATATATATATATATTTAGTTTATATTATACAATACACTAGGAATGTGTACTATGATTTTTTAAAGTAAAGTTCTAAGTTTAAGTAAGGTTTTTCAAGTCTTTTAAGTAAAACAAATAAAAAAGTACTGCAATAAAAAAAAAAATCTCTTTAACCTCTTTCTGTTCCTGTCTCCTAAGAATAGAAAAATAACAAGAATAGCAAAAGACCGAACCGAAAACCACGGTTAAAAACTGAGGAATGCATTGAATAGTGGACTCACTGTATTGTTGCATCCCTAATATATATTAAAATGAGAGATTACTATTGGAGTATTTCACTGTATAATAAAGTTTAGTATTTAGGAGAAATATTTTAAATTATTGTACAACTGTAAAATGACAATACTAATCTTTATGTAACATTGCCTTATTAACCTCAGCATTGAGTGATAATATTTCAAAGTGCTTTCCATCATTTGGTCAGGTAACAAATATTATATGTACCTGCTTTAGAAAAACATTACAGAACTCATTGCTTTATAGGTATAAGAAGTGAAAAAGGGAGACGGTTACATTTTAAAGCATCAGTTGAAAACCAACCGGTTAAGAGACATGAGGATTTGGGGGGAAAATAAGAGATTCTTAGTGCATTGATTCCAGTTAATCATTTATGGGATATATCGTAAATTAGGGTATGTTGGTATGTTATCTTTTTTTCATACTGATACAGCGGAATGCAGAGGAAAAAAGAAAATAATCAGGAAGAAAAGCACACCGCAGACTGAAGAGCTCTTGCCACAGATATTCTTGTGATACCATATCACATTAAAATAACAAGCATTACGTTATTCTTCTGACATCTGAAAATAAAAAAAACGTGAAGGAAAATTGACAACTCATTCAGTCACACTGACTGATAAGGATTATTCTTTCAGCAGAACCTCATGATTTGTTTCTTTTTGAGTGGAAGTTCACCAAACCTGAAGTGAACTTCCACAGGCATCTGGTCTGATCTGTAGCTGACAGGCACTTCAGCTCCCTGAGTTGCTGTAATCTGTCTGATTTCACAGAGCTCATCTGAAGGAAATGCTCTGTGCTGTCCGGCTCTACGGTGATCATTACAAAAGAAATAAGCCAAACAGACCAGTCTTTGCCTAATTTGCACTCTCTGTAAATGTTTTTCCTGTGTTTTGTGTGTTTGTATAGAACCAGCGTCTGAAGGAGATCGGCATGCATACCCCCTCCGCCTCCCCCAGCACACAGTCTATGGGCAGTGCCAACAACCACAGTGCAGGCATGGACCTGTTCACCAACACCACAAGCCCACCCTCAACAAACAGGTCATTGACATACTGTACATATTAAACAAGTAGCATATTACCAGTGCAGTAGATATTATACCATATGATAATACAAAACCCAATACTTCTACAATACGTGTACACATTGTCAATAAGTCTGAGATTTTGAGCAAACTAAAAAAAGTCTAGTTGAACTTATACAGTGCATTTGGCTCTTGTTGGGCTGTTTGCTGGTTTTAAACCCCTGTTGGCATCAGGAATCTCGTGATTGTCGTGGTAGTTGCCTCGCTGATGATGCGAGTTAGTTGTCGCAAGATGGGATAGATGAGGACAGATGATCACAGCCCAATCTTTTCACTCAGTCTGACTTTTAATGCTTTTTAAAAGTGTTTTCTCTTTTTTGGCTCAGTGGTAGGGCTAGGCGATATGGAGCAAAAAATATATCTCGATATATTTTGCTATATCTCGATATACGATATATATCTCGATATCTTTACAGGAAAAATAACCCCCTAAAAACTACAGCAAAAACAAATATGCCAAATACCACAAATTCTTTTCTTTTTTTATTGAAGTGCAAAGAGGTAGTCAGTTCATGTAGGAACAAAGTGCTTTTGCGACATTTAAAAAACAAAACAAACTCCCTGATTACATAAATAATAATAATTTAACTGTAAAAGAAAATAAATAATATTGCCTTCTTTTCATTTATTTCATGCTTTCAAAAGATGAATCAAAGACTCCCTTTTTTACACTTAACAGTAAAACAGTAAGCATTTTGCAGAAAGATGGGGGCATGACTGAGATATAAATAAACTGATTTTGTCATAACACCATTTCCTGTTAATTTTTTATCAAAATTTAAACAGTGATGTTTGTCATGAGTTTGACCAAATTCAAACTCATCATGCGGATCATGTAGGCTACACATGAGCTGAATTTCACTTCTTTTCCAGTTACAGAACGAAATATGAATGTCAGAAGGTAGGCTATATGATAATATGATACAGTACAACTTACAGAAGAGCACCGCGTGTCTCAGGACACCCGGGATGTCGCGTTTTTCCCTCTTGGTTAAAACGTGAATAGACCTGTTCATCATAATCCCGTGATAAAGCTGACAAAATAATCATAGTAATGATATTGCAATACTTTTTAAATGTTTTCAAATGATATGCGATCATTTTGACATTTTAACCGAAAACCATGCGATCAGTTAGACACAAATCATAAACTGGCATGATTGCGACTGAGAGTGCGTCTCGCACCAGTGTCAATCACCTGACTGTGGGTGAAACGTGCGATTTGAACTATGATGTTAATATTTCTTTATAAATTTCAGCAAGCAGTTGTGTTAGAAGGAAAACATGGTCTCTTAACTGAGTCCTGAACAACGCGCGCGCTTCTCAACATGATAACTAATCCCCACCTGGTTGCGGACGCCGCCGTGTGCACTGAGACGACACGCGAGGGGAGGGGGAACAAAAGCAATGAGGCGGGAGGTGCGCGAGCGGGAGCGAGCACAGCACAGGGAAGCAAAGTGGCGGAATCAGAATTAAATATAAACAATATATCGATATATACGATATGTCCAAATCCATATCGAGTTGAAAAAAATATCTCGATATATTTTAAATATCGAGATATCGCCCACCCCTACTCAGTGGTATAACCCAAATGTGCCATTGGTGAGATTGAAAAAGCCTTGTACCTGCTTTGAGTCCTGGGACAGCTTCTAAAGATCAAATCATGGCTGTACAGTTAATTCACTAGTATCTCTTAAAGTAGTCTGCATAGACAAAATGAATAGGAGATTGCTGGACATTTTTTGTAGGAAAGCCCCTCTGCTTCAGATTTCCAAAACCTACCAAGCCTTTACAGAACATATAAAGATTGAGAAAGACTGTGCTATACAGTACGTGTGAGAGACGAGAGGAGTTTTAGACGTCCACTTCTACAGAAAAAGGACGCTCACATCAATACCTGATGTGTTTCGATTCTCTCCCTCTCTCTTTCTTGAGTAAATTGATGAAGCCCCTCTGCCTTTTGGTGCAATAATAATTTAATTTATTATTGTAAAGGCACAGCTTAGTTTTCATCAGCCATTATTAAAGTCTTCATTGTCACATGATCCTTCAATATGCAGATTTGGTGCTCAATTATGAATAATGGTTCTCATTAGTAATTGGTTCTTTTTTATATATTTGTGGATATTGGAACCCCTTATTTCAGGATTCTTTAATGAATAGAAACTTCGAACGAAATATAAAATGGAAATCTACGATGTAAAAGTTTATTGTGTGCTTGCGGAATAAAAGTATTAATTTCTTTAAAAAAACAAAACAAAACAAAACGTATTTTTCTCAAACTTTTGAAAGGTAGTGTTTTAATGTTACATCCTTCTGGTAATTTTACTTCTTAAAGTTCATTAAATTTATAAGTTGAGAACCTCTAAAAAAGCATAGCATAAAATACTGTAGTATATATTAAAAAAACACACACACAATATCTGTGGTAGTATTTGATTTTATTACTCCTGTACTAAAGTCTCTTTTTTTTCTTCTTTTTTTTCACAGCATGCCAAACCTCACCAGTGACTTGTTTGACCTCCAGCCTGCCTTCATTCCTGCTGTGCAGAGCACTCCTATCTCCACCACCAGCAGTGCCTGGGGAGGTGCGGCCCACTACACCCACTACACCCACACACACACACACACACACTTCACTAATGCCGCCTCTTTCGCTTTACCACTTTAGATCGCTGACCTTTAATTTATTCCCGAAAAATCTTTAGAACACTTTTAATGACACCAATAGACACTTTGTTCATTTAATTATTTGTTTGTTCATTTACTAGTTTGTTCATATGTACATTGTCTGTTTCAAATTCTAACAAGCTTTTTGTAAGCCCTGTCCATGCTTCCATTAGCCCATGGGCTTTTTAAAAAAAATGTTTTTGAATGTCTCTTATGCTTACCAAGAATGCATTCATATGATCAAAAATACAGCAAAACAGTAATATTGTGATGGTCATTTAAAGTAACCATTTCTGTTTGAATATTTTAAAATAATTTTAAAAGTAATTTATTCCTGTGATGCCAAAGCTTTTCAGCAAAGTTTTCAGCATCTCCAGTCTTCAGTGTCACATGATCTTTTAGAAATCACTCTAATAAGCTGGTTTCTGCTCCGTTATTGGCAATTATTATTGGTGCTTCGTTATTAACAGTGGTTATTATTACTATCAATGTTAACTCTGATGCTGCTTAATATTTTTTCAGGATTCTTTGAGTAGAAAGTTTAATGAGTATTTTAAAAAAATAATAAATGACATTTTAAAACATTCAGATAGAACCCAGTTCTTTAAAATGTGAATTATATTTCTCAATAATATTGTTTTACTGCATATTTGATTAAATAAATGCAGACTTGGTAAGATTCTTCTTTTGCAAAACAACTCTTTTGACAGGTAATGTAATGGCGTTTAGACCGTTAAGGTAGTAGTTTGCAGTAGTTTGCTTTGCAAAAATGCGTAATACAATAATTAAGTAAGTACAGTAATTTTTAAGTGTTCGTAGGAACAGTAATCCCCATAGTGCTGTCTAGATGGGCAGCTCGATAGGCTTTGAAACCCAACCAATGTTTTTTTCTTGTTTTGTTTTTTTAATTCTCTGTACCCATCCATCCTATCGTGTCAGTTTAGAACAACGTTTTCTAGATATTCTGAAGCACGACTGGTTTGGGTACCATTCCACTGAGGAATTATTGCTGTGGTTGGGAGCTGTGCTTAGTGTCAGAGGTTCATTTTCAGCAGTTCAGCACATCTGCTGGGGTAGTGTGAATTGAGGACAAAAGGTACAGAGTGTAGACACACTGCCAGACTCTTAACTATGCCAGGATTTGTAGGTCACAGCATGCACTTGGAGCGTGCGCTTTACAGCTTGTGGGCAGGTGTGCCGAGGGCTAGCCAGACGCACGGCGAGATTCAGGCCTCTAGAGACCCACATATACTACTAGCAGCGCAAAGACACACCAATATAGACAGATGGAGAAATTGTTTTTTTTTTTTTTTTTTTTTTAAGGGAAAGACTGCTGAGTTATGAGGAGAGGGGTGAGAAAGAGCCACAGGCACAGCTTTAAGCTGTATATTGTTATTTACATTAGAAATTGTGCAATAATAATAGGAATCCACTGAAATGTTGGCTGTCTGAAGCACTTCGGCTGAAAATGGTTTTAGTTTAGTTTATTGATTTATAAAGCACATTTAAAACACAACAGATGTGGAAACCAAAGTGCTGTACAATAAATATAATTTTTATAGCATTTAATGACATTTTCAGGCAAAAACAGCTTTTAATGGCATTCTCAGATGAATGGACACTGTTATCAGAAACTTTAATGTATAGGAGAAAGTATGCATGTAAAATGGTCAGTGTTTAATTGGCGTGCATGGTTTGGCCCCATAAAATTATATTGTGATTATAATTATAAAATTATGAGTTGTAAAATTATGAACATTTAACATTTCATTTTGCAGTTGTTTAGATATCCAGGCAAAAATACATAAAATTACATTTAATGTGCAAAATGCAAAATGTGCAAAAACTACAAACTAACAAGATTAATAGACAATTTTAGATTCACAAGTAAGCAATTTCGTAGGCCATATCATTACACTACTTTTATTTTGATAAATTGTGTATCTCTAGAATCATTTTAAATGATAATCATCTGATATATTGCCAAAAAATGTATTTACCATGATAATAAGCAGGGTTTGTTTGGTCATGAAAACCCCGGAAAAGTCATCAATTAAAATAGCCTGGGGAATTTTTTTTGAAAGTTTTGGAAAATGTATGGAAGTTGCATAGTCAAAAAAGTTGATAATTTCAAGTCTTTTTAACCCATTGTACAATTGTCATGTACAAAGCGTGTAGATAATGCTGCCTCACAAACAGTGTGCAAGGCTTATTGTGCTTGACCAAATACACACAAAATGCTATCTTGGCAAGTATACTCGTAAACAAAATCAGTTATATCTTAAGTGAACGTAAACAGTTGTAAACCAGTATATTGGATGTATGTATTTACTCTTAAAGTGACAGCAGTCTAATAAACCTGTTGCTGTCTTTGTCATAAATGTTAATCAAACAAAGCAAACAGAAAATCACTTAATGCTCTTGAATGAATAACATTTGTAACTTTAAAGGAACTGTATGTAAGAAATGCATTTCAATGAATCATAAAATGGCCCTGATATGTCACCTGACATAAGAAATCATGTTAATTTTAAATACTTATATCACTGACAACAGTAGTCCAGCCAGGATATTGTCATTTAAAAGTTGTTGTTGCAGCCCTCAACTGATGTTGATGTTGACATGTTGTGTTTTGGCCTGAAGCTCTGCCCTCCACCTATCTACCAATCACAAAGTCAGTAGTGTTTCGGCATCCGGGTTGCCAGCTCTGCTCTAGTTACCACAGCTGCAGCTACAAACGTTCCTGCTGATGCTGCAGCCAATCTGGCAACCTCGAGTCAAGCGGGAGAGGGAGAGGGGATAGTGATTGCAGTACCAGTTTTAACCACAATCTTACATACACTTCCTTTAATTTTAAGGATTAATCTGTTTATAATTTAAAGAGATTGATTTATTCCCTCCTCCATGTTGAAAAACCAATAGAATATCATAGAAATTTTTATTAGGAAATTGCTCTTTCTAAGAAACGTTATCAATTGTTATCTAATAGTCGTTAAAAGTGGGAACAGTATAATAGGTATTGTAAAGAGCAACAATCATAATGTGTTGTGTGACATCTTTCTATTTTTACATGTTTTGTGTGTGTATGTGTGTTACTGTCAGGTCTAGAGAGCAGCACTCTTCATCCCATGGCTTCCATACCCACCATGAATGTAGATTTTGATGCTGTATTTGGGACTAAAGCTTCCAATAGTGATGTGAAGCCATCAGCTGGTAAAATGTCTCATGAGTGTGATTTATTAATAACAGCGCTTATTAATCTCTAAAGGTTTGACCCTTGCTGTGGCGCTTAATATCTGCAAAACTTAGTAACCTTCACCCAAAATAAATCTCTTCTGCTGGTTTTGCTGTATGGTGAGTTTGTGGAGCTTTGCTGCTGGAACGCTAAAACAAATTGTGCAGCTGGCTGCAGCACCTGCCCGCCCGACTCGGTTCTGGAGAGATTGGGAATGTTCTTTGGGGAATCGCTCGTGCCTTATTTTTTTTTTTTTACTTGCTCACTTTGCTGCTCTGTGGCTGTGGACAGTCTGTTATCATCCCTTCATCCGTCCAGTGTGTGTGTGTGTGTGTGTGTGTGTGTGTGTGTTAGTGGTGCTGACTGGCATTTTTCTCCATCTGTTAATCGCTTGTCGCTACACTCCTTTATCTGAACACAGAACGGACGCACACACATTTCCACTCACCAATATACCCTTTCTCTCTCTTTGCCCCTTTTCCTTCCTCTTTTTTATTTCCTTGGCCTCTTTTTTTCTTACCTTTTGCTTTTTTTTTCGTCTCCACCCACCCCCTTTTTTTCCTCTTTTTTTTGCTCTCTTTCCTGGGTTGTGATGGCTGATCTGATGTGGTGAGTGTACTTTTTTTCTTTTTTTTCTTCGTCTTGGCCTCCTTGTTCCTGCTGGCAAAGCAGGAAGTAGAATTGTATAAATATGGCATGTGTCAGCAGACTGTGTCTCTCTCACTTTCTCTCATTTACTAAAATAATTAGCAAAATGCCCTGTGCTATTTACCCTTTGAAAACCATCAGAGGTCTCTTTAATTAATGAAAACGAAAGTCAACATGAAATTACATTCACAACGGTTTTAGTTTGCTTTAGTAATTGTATGTGCTTTTGTCATTTTTACATTTTTACCCCATTTATAATCTATAATATTTCTACTTAGCTTTTGTGTGTGTGTGTGTGTGTGTGTGTGTGTGTGTGTGTGTGTGTGTGTGTGTGTGTGTGTGTGTGTGTGTGTGTGTGTAATTTAATATATAAGCAAATATTCAGTCCAATTCACTGGCTAGTGAAAAGTGGCCAATAAGAAAAAAAAGAAAGAAAAAAAAATCACAAAATTGTGGATGCTGAAGGTCAAGTTCAGGCTGCATTGCTTACAATAAAAGTCCTAAACATAGCCTAAATAGCTATTGGTTCACATTTAATCAGTATCATATGTGGACTGTGGGGAAATAAATTTCTCTCTTTGCAATTGCTTGCACTTATTAATCATGCCTAATGAGACCAGAAACATGTATAATAGGGCCAATATTTCGCTTTCATCTAAAATGTAATGCCTACATAAGTAGAAAACCGAATGACATAAATTTCCAGTTTCTTTAAGGGCCCCTGCCATGTTTTTTCCTCTTAGATCTCAGTGTGTTTCCTTTCCTTCCTGACCTCTTGCTCTTCTCTACATCTCTGTGGGTCTTTTGTCATGTCACGAGTGTCCTCACAGGCTGTGAGAATCCCACTGCTCGAATCATTATAAACATCAGCAAGACTCCAGCACGCTTTCTCTAATCTTACTCCTGTTTCTCTGCTCTATAACACTTATGTTCTAACCAGCCCAATACGACACGTTTCCAGCGACTAGCAATTTGTGTGTTCGCACTGAAAGTTTAACAGCTGCACAATGTGACACTTGTCATGTACAGTTATATTGAGGTGTGTTATGTGTGACGTGTTAATCCTGTTTTTTTCCCCCCAAGGCCAGTAGTTAATCTGGTATTGGTCAATTGAGAAAAATGATCTTATACTTCTAGTTTATCCTTTTTGGAGCTTAATCGTAATAACCACACCAAACACAAAACTTGGTTTGGTCACATCTAACTGATACCCAATTTATTAAATTACGTCAATGCTTTAGAAATGGAAACCAAATGTACGACAAAATGTCCTTAAAGAGATGAAAATTGACCCAAAAATGAAAATTAGCCCATGATTTACTCACCCTCAAGTCATCCTAGGAGTATATGACATTCTTCTTTCAGAGGAATACAAGGGGCGAATACTTTCGCAAGGTACTGTATTTTTAAAAATTGTTCAATTTTAAGAATTTATATATATTTTTTAAAATCTATAAAAAATCATGCTTTGTCATCCTCTGTCATTTTGTGGTTCTTTTTTAAAATTAAAACTATCGTTTCAGGCACCGATACTATTTGAAAACGTTTTGGCACTACTATCGTAAAAAACTCGAACGATACTTAACCCTACATATAACTGCTCCACACAGCTACGGGCCAAAGGCCTTCTGAAGCAAAGTGGCGAATTTGTGTAAGAAAAATATCCATATTTAAAACTTAAAGACTAAAAGGCTGTCAGCGGTACACAGGTCGACTTATGGTGAACTGCCATTATAAAGCTCGGAAGAGCAAGGATATTTTTTTTATATAACGTCAATTGTATTCCTCTGAAAGATGGATGACTTATACACCTAGGATGACTTGAGGGTGAGTAAATCATTGCCTAATTTTCATTTTTGGGTGAACTATCTCTTTAATAGCTTTTATTGCTTGTCGCTTGATGTCACTGGTTAGGTGTCAGTCTGCAGCAAAAATAAGTGGTTTGTCACTCTGATAATACTTCAGTGGATTCGTAAATGGGATAATCTGTCTCTTTTTTTTTAGGTTATGATGCATTAGGAGACTTATTGAAGCCCACGGTGACGGTTTTCAGTCAGGCGCCGGTCATGTCCCATCATACAGACAGTAAACTGCTGGCCAATGACCTGGACTCTTCTCTGGCCAACCTCGTAGGCAGTGAGTCTCTCTCCCTTGCAGAATTATTCGTTTGCTTGTGTGGCTTTCTTTATTTACTTGGTCATAAGTCCCTGACCTTCAAATTGCATTTGTGCTACTCTACTGAACAGAGAGTCAGCAGCCATATGGTGCTAGACGCTATGTGTGTGCTTGCTGGACAGAGATGAATTAAACCCAGCTTAGGGGAAATGAATAGGTCTCTGATGCCTCCACTGCTGTATGTCTTCCAATATTACGCTGATGTGAGGCTGTTTTAACAGTGTTTCTTTCTCGCGCTCTCTTTTTAGACCTGCAGTTTGGGGGAGGACCAGGCAAAAAGTGAGCATTTACATTTAATTATCGGAATAATTTCTTGTTGTGTGCTTCATCCTTTTATAAGAGGCAGTGTATAGCTTCTCTGACTCTCTTTGTGTGTTTACATGTAGGTCTGATATGCAGTGGACTCAGCCTGGAGAGAAGAAGTTGACTGGTGGCACTAACTGGCAGTCAAAGACAATGAGCAGCACCACTGCCTGGAGCCCTGCCCCCCTGCCACCTGCTGCCATGCCACCTGCCGCCATACCCGTGCCACATATGGTGAGAACACACACGCTCACTCTCACACACTAACATACAGCCATCTAAGTTTACTTGCACTACTCTTCAAAAGTTTAGGGTCAGAAAGAAGTCTCTGAATTAATTTGATGAAAAATACAGTAAAAACAGTAATATTTTGAATTATTATTATTATGATTTAAAATAAATATCTTCTGATTTAATATATTGTAAAATCGAATTTACGAAAACTACGAAACTAAATTTTCAGCATCATTACGATGTTGAAAACGTTTGTGCTGCCCAGTATTTTTGTGGAAACCATGATGAATTTTTTTTCAGGATTCTTTCATGATTGGAAAGTTAAAAAGAAAAGCATTTATTTGAAATATACATCTTTGGTAACAATATAAAAGTGATATACTGTCACTTTTATCCAAATAATGCATCTTTGCTAAAAAATTTTTTTAAAGGATTAGTTCACTACAGAATGAAAATTTTCTGATAATTTACTCACCCCCATGTCATTCAAGATGTTCATGTCTTTCTTTCTTTAGTCAAAAAAAAATATTAACATGGTCCAATCGGTTGAAGGTCTAAATTGCAGTTTCAGGGCAGCTTCAAAGGGCTCTACATAATCCAAACTGAGGAATAGGGGACTTATCTAGCGAAACAATCTGTAATTTTCACAAAAAATGTTAGTTGATATATATTTTAACCACAAATGCTCATCTTACACTAGCATCCACGACTTCACGTTACATAGTCACGTTGGAAATGTCACGCGTAACATGGGCGGAAGTACCCCCTCAGTGTTTACACAGCGAACGTGCAAAGACTAAGTTAAATGCTCTTTACTAAATAACCTCAACCCGTTGGACCCCGTTGAAGTCCTGGAATGTTTGACATGAACATCTTGGATGACATGGGGGTGAGTCAATTATCAGGAAATTTAAATTCTGGAGTAAACTAGTACTTTAATTTCTTATTGAATATACACTACCATTCAAATATTTCACAATCATAGATTGATTTCTGCAGTCAAATTAATTTGGACAAAGGACACTAAACTGTATAATTTTCAAGTCAACTGATTTCCTACATCTCTGTGCTGTTTTTAGCATCTCTTATATTAGTGCAGTCTATTTCTTCTCACATAACACAATAAATCCACTCAATATTTCATGTCAATTTATGTATTAATACTGTAGCCATGTAAGCAGGGTCATAGCAAAATAAACCCCTCCAGGGTATAGAGGGGCCTTCATGTCCTGATGTCCTGATCACCCTGTGACCGGATGACTGTACATTTAACCACTACTTAATATACAGACCTTCATGCATATGTAAACAGACATTTTCTCTCACACAAATCATTTCAACTACTCTTAAACTTACAAACACAGAGGGAACCATCTGTTGGAAGCTCAGTTCAAATATCCATACATCATTTAGATTTCAGTAGTTTTGAGATGGCAGTTTCTGCTCCTGTTTGCGGTTGTACTATATTGTGTATCTTCAGGAAATATAAGTGTGAGTGTATTTACTTCCTGTTCTCAAGCTTTGTGTATTAATCCAATCGGGCAGGTGAGATGTAAGTGAGACTGACTCAGCTGTTTACATGTGTGTTGGGCCTCTCTTCTGTCTCATTCAATGTAGATTGACCTCTGAACTGAAGTTGAGAGAACTGATGTCTGTGAATGACTAACCTTCAATGTCTCTTTCTGTCTTTCTTCACCTTTTTGTGGTCGGCATCTTTCTTGTTTCTCCCCTCGTCTAATGTCTTCATCTCTCCTCACTCTGTATGCTTCTGTCTTTCTCTCTATCTTCTTTCTTGTGCTTAACCCAGCAGACTGGAATGTTCTATACTAGTTATGTAAGTACCTGCTATAACTGAAAGTTCTATTATCTTCTTGAGTATCATTTAAGAGGGATCGATTCTTTCTTACACAGACAAATCTCTCTTATTTCCTCACATTTCATTCTTTCACACTCTTCTTCTCAACACCTTGTTTTTAGGTTTCTATCTACACCTATTTATTCTAATGAATTAAGTTTGCAGTAAAGTGAAGATGTGAAGAAAGATGATTCACATGGATGAAAATGGTTAATTACTTAGAAAAGTATCTAAACAAAAATGAAACCATTAACACACTATGGTTGTTCATGTGCTTAGAAGTAACATACAAACCAAACCAAATGATAGAACCTTTAGCTCTTAAAATGATTGGTTTTAGTTTTTAGTAAGTACATACAGTACAGGCTAAAAGTTTGGACACATTACTATTTGTAATGTTTTTGAAAGAAGTTTCTTCTGCTCATCAAGCCTGCATTTATTTGATAAAAAATACAGATTTTTTTTAATATTGTGATATATTATTAAAATTTAAAAAAATTGATATTTAATTTATTATACTTTAAATAATTATTTATTTCTGTGATGCAAAGCTGAATTTTCAGTATCATTTCTCCAGTCTTCAGAAACAGTTCTGCTGCTTAATATTTTTTCATAACCTGTGATACTTTTTTTATGATACTTTGAATAAAAAGTAAAAAAAGAAAAAAAGAAGCAAATGTTTTAAAAATAGAAATATTTTGTAACAACAATATGCTCTACTGGTCAGTAATTTGGGGTCAGTCATTTTTTTCTTTCTTTTTTTTGAAATAAATAAATAATTTTATTCAGCAAGGATGTGTTAAATTTATAAAAATTGATATTAAAGGAGATTTATATTATTTGAAAATGTTTTTATTTTGAATAAATGCAGTTCTTTTTAACCTTTTATTCATCAAATATATTAGGCAGCAGAACTGTTTCCAACACTTATAATAAAGCAGAATATTAAAATGATTTCTGAAGGATAATGTGATAGACTGGATGTCACATGACACTGAAGACTGGAGTAACGATCCTGAAAATTCAGCTTTGCATCACAGAAATAAATGATAATTTAAAGTATAATAAATTAAAAAACAAATTTTAAATAGTAATAATTTATTACAATATTTAAAAAAATCTGGATTTTTGGTCAAATAAATGCAGGCTTGATGAGCAGAATAAACTTCTTTCAAAAACATTACAAATAGTAATGTATCCAAACTTGTGGCCTGTACTATACACTCACCTAAAGGATTATTAGGAACAACATACTAATAGTGTTTGACCCCCTTTCGCCTTCAGAACTGCCTTAATTCTATGTGGCATTGATTTGCATTCTTTAGAAATGCCCATATTGATAGGATAGCATTTTGCAGTTGATGGAGATTTGTGGGATGCATATCCAGGGCACTAAGCTCCTGTTCCACCACATCCTAAAGATGCTCTATTGGGATGAGATCTGGTGACTGTGGGGGCCATTTTAGTACAGTGAACTCATTGTCATGTTCAAGAAACCAATTTGAAATGATTCAAGCTTTGTGACATGGTGCATTATCCTGTTGGAAGTAGCCATCAGAGGATGGGTACATGGTGGTCATAAAGGGATGGACATGGTCAGAAACAATGCTCAGGTAGGCCATGGCATTTAAACGATGCCCAATTGGCACTAAGGAGCATAAAGTGTGCCAAGAAAACATCCCCCATACCATAACACCACCGCCACCAGCCTGCATAGGTTAACAAGGCATGATGGATCCATGTTCTCATTCTGTTCACGCCAAATTAGGACTCTACCATCTGAATGTCTCAAAGGAAATCGAGACTCATCAGACCAGGCAACCTTTTTCCAGTCTTCAACTGTCCAATGTTGGTGAGCTTGTGCAAATTATAGCCTCTTTTTCCTATTTGTAGTGGAGATGAGTGGTGCCCGGTGGGGTCTTCTGCTGTTGTAGCCCATCCGCCTCAAGGTTGTGTGTGTTGTGGCTTCACACATGCTTTCCTGCATACCTCGGTTGTAACGAGTGGTTATTTCAGTCAAAGTTGCTCTTCTATCAGCTTGAATCAGTCGGCATTTTCGCCCACAGGACTGCCGCATACCGGATGTTTTTCCCTTTTCACACCATTCTTTGTAAACACTAGAAATGGTTGTGCATAACAATCCCAGTAACTGAGCAGATTGTGAAATACTCAGACTGGCCCGTCTGGCACCAACAACCAAGCCATGCTCAAAATCTCTTAAATCACCTTTCTTTCTCATTCTGACATTCAGTTACACTATATGCATTGAAGCAACTGCCATGTGATTGGTTGATTAGATAATTTCATTAATGAGAAATTGAACAGGTGTTCCTAATAATCCTTTAGTTGAGTGCATATGTATATGCATATGTATATATTTAGAAAAAATAGTAAAAAGGAAAAATGGAGAGATTAAAACAAAAGCATAACATAAAACATCACAAGCATTACAGATTTTTAATATTGGTTCATCCTTAACTAATAATAAGGTGCTTTGTCAGTTTAATACATGTATGTGTAAATAATATATCATGTGTGTATGTGTATTATGACTTTTTTTAAGCTTGAGCTTGTTTGCCACAGTTGCTTTTTATCATGCACTATCGAGACTAATTAAAAAACAATAGTTTGATGTTTCTTAAACTTTTTTTAATATATATTCTGTGTGAACAGGACTTTACTCTGACTTCCAACACCCTCTTTTTCCAGTTCATGCCTGATAAACACAGAAAATGTCATATGTTGATTTCCCTGTGACATATAGATGTTTGTTCGGTCTCTCGTGCCCTTTCTGTAGCATTTGATGCATTCATCTTTTGGAGCTTTGACTTGCAAACCAGACCTGTGCAAATGTGTGTGTTTAGGGGCTGCATTTTACGTAACCTGCTTATGATTCAAAACGAATGAATACATGCCGTGATCAGAATAAGGTGGCAAAAAAGGTGAAATGCTTTTAAGTGTGTGACAGTTATTCAGGTAGGTCATTGTTTTAGGGGGAACTGTTTCAGATATACAGTACACTACCATTCAAAAGTTTGGTACATTTAATGTTTTGGAAATGCTACATTTATTTGATCAAAATACATTTGATTAAGTTACAATTTAAAATTCTATTTTGATATTTATTTTAAAACTTACTCCATTCCAGTCTTGTTTCACGTGATCCTTCAGAAATCACTCTAATATGCTGATTCGCTGCTCAAGAAACATTTCTTCTCATTATAAAAGTTGAAAACAGTTTTGCTGCTTAATTATTTTGTGAAACCATGGATTATTTGATGAATTGAAAGTTCAAAAGAAAAGCATTTATTTGAAACTGAAGGGTTTTGTAACATTATAATTGTCTTCACTCTCACTTTTGATCAATTTAATGTCCTTGCTGAATAAAATTATTCACTTCTTAAAAAAAATAAAAGAAATTAAATAAAAATAATCACTGACCCCAAACTTTTGAATGGTAGTCTATAGTAAAAAGACAATGCTGCTGTGATGCCGAGTTTCTTTTCTTCTTTGGCTGAGACCAAACATTTTTTAACACCACATCTTGTGCATTGTTCATTGAATTTTTTAGTAAAAGGCATGTCTCAAGTCCTTGAGTCATGTTTTTTCTCCATTGTTGCATGTGTTGAATAGACCAGTCGAGGCATCTGTGCATTAAACCAGATCTTTAAATGAACCAGACATAATTAGTGAGCACAATGGTGTTTAATGAGCATACAGTAGTGTTTGATGACTGTCATTGTTTGTTCAATCAGTGCAGCATTGTTTGATCACTCAGCACATTGATGGTTGATTTGTGATACTTTTTTTTACCACAGGCTCCGGCTCCCATGGCGTTTCCCATGACAACACCTCAAGTGCCTGTGTATGGAATGGTGAGTATTGTGACTTGTGACAGTGTCTAGGTGGATATTATGTATATTAATTAAATGGACCCCCCTTTATATTAGGTGGCCTTAACTACTATGTAGTAACATTTTAATTAATCATTTGATACAATGAACTTATTGTGTACATACATGTTTTTACATTGTACTTACATTTAAAAAAATACCTGCATGTAATTACGTCTGTAATTGATTTCTGTAGTTACATTTGTAATTACACAGTTGGCACTTTTACACCTAACCCTACCCTTAAACTCATATCACCACACCTGTCTCTAACTCTACCCATATCTCACCTCAATATCAGCAAAGGTGTTTTGCAATACAATTTAAACACAGTTAGTACATTGTACTTATTTTTTTGATGTAAGTACATAGTACTTAAGGCCACCTAATATGAAGTGGGACCATTAAATTATTAATAGCTGAAAAGAAAAACACTGAATTATGTTTGGGTGGGTTCAGGTCCCTCCTCAGCTGGGACAGATGGGAGGGGTTCCAGTGATGACCCAACAACCCATGTTGTACAACCAGGCTGTTCTCAGACCCACTAACCCTTTCACCCCCATCCCTGGAGCCCAGGTACACACACACACACACACACACACACACACACACACACACACACACACACACGGACACACGGAAGTTAATCCACTTATATCACACAAATTGGCCACACATGCGTTTAATCCATACATTAGAGTTCTAATACAACAAACTTTCATACTGGTGCAGTATGTATATTTTAGCGACATCTAGTGGTGAGTAGGGCTGGGCGATATGGAGCAAAAAATATATCTCGATATATTTTGCTATATCTCGATATACGATATATATCTCGATATCTTTACAGGAAAAATAACCCCCTAAAAACTACAGCAAAAACAAATATGCCAAATACCACAAAAACCTTTTTTTTTTTTTTAATTGAAGTGCAAAGAGGTAGTCAAGTGCTTTTGCGACATTTAAAATAAAAAACTCCCTGATTACATAAATAATAATAATTTAACTGTAAAAGAAAATAAATAATATTGCCTTCTTTTCATTTATTTCATGCTTTCAAAAGATGAATCAAAGACTCCCTTTTTTACAGTTAAAGTAAACAGTAAGCATTTTGCCGAAAGATGGGGGCATGACTGTGATATAAATAAACTGTTTGTCATAACACCACTTCCTGTTAAATTTGTATCAAAATTCAAACAGTGATGTTTGTCATGAGTTTGACAAAATTCAAACTTATCATGCAGGTCATGTAGGCTACACATGAGCTGAATTTCACTTCTTTTCCAGTTACATAACGAAATATGAATGTCAGAAGGTAGGCTATATGATAATATGATACAGTACAACTTACAGAAGAGCACCGCGTGTCTCAGGACACCCGGGATGTCGCGTTTTTCCCTCTTGGTTAAAACGTGAATAGACCTATTCATCATAATCCCGTGATAAAGCTGACAAAATAATCATAGTAATGATATTGCAATACTTTTTAAATGTTTTCAAATGATATGCGATCATTTTGACATTTTAACCGAAAACTATGCGATCAGTTAGACACAGATCATAAAATGGCATGATTGTGACCGCGTCTCGCACCAGTAGTGTCAATCACCTGACTGTGGGTGAAACGTGCGATTTGAACTATGATGAACATTAATATTTCTTTATGAATTTTAGCAAGCAGTTGTGTTAGAAGGAAAACATGGTCTCTAAACTGAGTCCTGAACAACGTGCGCGCTTGTCAACATGATAACTAATCCTCACCTGGTTGTGGAAGCAGCCGTGTTCACAGGGTTGCCAGGTTTTCGCAACAAAACCAGCCCAATGGTCAATCAAAAATAGCCCAAAAGTAGCCCAATGGCCAATCCAACTAGCCCAAAACTAGCCCAATACCAAAAAATCTAAATATAACACTCCAATACACATTTTATGGTAGTGTTATGCACTACACACCATTTATACTAAAAGATAACTGTATAAGTAATTATAAACAGTCTATTTTAATTGATAGACTTAATTAAAAATAATGTAAAATAAACATTGCAAGATATTCCTCATTAAATGTTAATTTACAGAAAATTCTTCTGTGTATGACATTTATTTTTTAAATTATTATTTACCAGCAACAACCCTGGAGAGCACGCATTCGGTTACCATGGAAACGAAAACAGCCGGTGCGCGCAGCGCGCCGCAGCACACACACACACACACACACACATTAGCGAACAAGCCCAGCAGTGCCACTGTACCTCACAAAGTGTGCGCTTATCAGCACAGTTATGCTGATACGATATTGCTTATGTCATCATCCTAGAATCCTTGTTATCATTGGGGGAATATGAATTGGCTAAAGTAAAATATTTATTTCAACACAACCATTTCAGCAAAATATAACTGATGCAATATGTTAAACCTTTAACCCGCGGAATAAAAAATCAACCCGCGGCAAGTGGTTAAAAGAAGCCCAATTCCGCGGGAAAACCGCGGACTTGGCAACACTGCGTGTTCAATGAGACGACACGCGAGGGGAGGGGGAACAAAGCAAGAGGCGGGAGGCGCGCGAGGCTCCGCGAGCACAACACAGAGAAGGCAAACAAGCAAAGTGGCGGAATCAGAATTTAATATAAACAATATATCGATATATACGATATGTCCAAATCCATATCGAGCTGAAAAAATATCTCGATATATTTTAAATATCGAGATATCGCCCACCCCTAGTGGTGAGGTTGTGAATTGCGATCACTCAACAATCACCCCTCCCTTTCAAAGCACATAGAGAAGCTATGGTGGCCGTCACAGGACAAAAATGTTGTCATTGGAGAGAGAGCAGAGATTAAGGCTCTGTAGAGAAGTCTGTCCGTTTAGGGCTACTGTAGAAACATGGTGGTGCAAAATGGCGATTTCATTGTAAGGGGGCTCGCGATGAATGGAGATAAAAATGGCTATCTAAGGTGATAAAAACATAACAGTACATTATGTAAGGTCTTTATACACCACTGAAAACATAGTTATGTGTGTTATATTGCATTTCTGTCAATAGATGATGTTGAAAAGCCTAATAGGCCTTCTACTAGTTGTCATCAATATTAAACAATCAGAATCTAATTATTTTTGTCATTTTTTCCCCTTTTTTTAAACATATATTTTTTTTATTGTGAAAGATTTTATGTTTTTAGAAGAAGACTATTCTGCTCACCAAGGCTGCATTTATTTTATTAAAAATACAAAAAACTGTAATATTGTGAAATATTATTAAAATGTAAAATAACTTTTCTATTCCAATATATTTTAAAATGTATTTCTGTGCCGGCAAAGCTGCATTTTTAGGATCATTACAGTCTTCAGCATCACATGATCCAGAAATCATTCTAATATGCTGATTTGCTGGTCAAGAAACATTTATGATTATTATTAATGTTGAAAACAGTTGTTTAAAATAGGGACGTGATGGTGAGAGAATTTTCCCACCGATTAATCGGTGTGTGACAACACCGGTGATACCGGTATCACAGACTGGGCTTTTAATCACTAATTCTGTCTAACCGAAAGTAACATGCACATGGCAGCTCGGGCGTTAATAACAGAGTGGAGCAAAGTTAAAAAGTAACGAGTGGTTTCAATGAATTCCTATGAAAGTTAAGCTTCCATATTCATGAATAGAAAGTGCGCCAGACCCAAAACTTTTGAACATTAGTACAATGTTGGAAAAGCTTTCTATTTGAGATAAATACTGTTCTTATGAACTTTTTTCAACATTTATAATGATCATAAATATTTCTTCACCAGAAAATCAGCATATTAGAATGATTTCTGCAGGATCGTGTGACACAGAAGACAGGAGTATTGATGCTGAAAATACATTAGAAAATATATTAGAAAAGTTATTTTACATTTTAATAATATTTCACAATATTACTGTTTTTATTTTTAATAAAATAAACAGAGCCTTAGTGAGTAATGCTCCATTTACAGACATTCTGCTACATACTGCTGCATTCACACGGCCTTTTCCAAGCGATTTGATGCCGTTTTCTTAATTTATAATTCTTTGTCTTTTTACAGATGCAGTTCATGTAAGCAGCACTTCAGCAGAGCGCCAAACAAGACAGCTGAAAGGAACACCAAGCAAGTGAGAGGAGGATCCAACTACCACCAGATAAAAAGAGGGCGAGACGAAAAGAAAGAATGTGCATATAGAGAGAAATGTGTTTGTGTCAAGAATGCTTACCTTACTGTCTGAAACGACTCACCCAACACACACATACACCAAATGAGAGTGCGCACAGCGTTTCATTTTTCATCTCTTGAGGTTCATTTCTTTCCTGGGGCACTGTGTCTACTGGCAGGTGTGATACATCATGAAAACCGTGGATTTTATTGCCAGTATTAAATTACCATGCACTGAGCGCTCTTCTTTTTTCTTTTCTTTTTTTTTTACTTCACAATTAATATTAATTAAGTCTGAAGCCCATCACAGTGGACTTCCTGGTACTGTCATATTTTGCTGTGTTATGAAAATGCCTGTGCTGAGTTCAGGAAAACGGTGAATGTTGGCGGAGAAAATGCAGGTTACTATATCATAAACATGTTTAAATGGTTCTTTAACACAATGCCCTGGCTTCTCATTTCAGACCAGAAAAGAGAAGCATTTGACCCTTTATTTAAGGTGCCCTGCACCCCCCAAGCACTTAATACATACATATATGTGTAACATAATATGCAACATTGGACTTGTCTCATATCTAGAACTTTAGTAGTCTAATGCCTACAATTAACATGTCTTACTGTTACTGATGGCTTCTGTGCAAAATAGCCAGTCATTTCTTCTTTGTTTATACTGGTTTAGGGTATGTCGTTTCAGACATGATGGTGGTCTTGCACACACGCACATTATCTAGTGTTACATGAGCCCTCTTACTGGCCTCCCACCTTGTTTTGTCACTTCCAGGACACTGATAAACATATCTGCTCCTGCTCTTCTGTGTGTTAACCAAACATGTCATGTATTTACGACTACATCTCACACTTTGAAACCCACTCCCACATGTACCGCCCACCCTGGGAGTGAGTGACCGGATGCATTGGAGAAGGGTACAAGGTGTAGGGCCCTTTTTTTCCCCTTTTTTTTCATTAATATTTTCGGGAATTACATAAATCTTGTTCTGTTTTATGTTGCCAAATTATGTACATTTGTGATTAGAAAAATGCCATAAGCTAGCTCCTTGTACCCAGCGCCTGACATCACAACTCTTTCTCTGAAGGACGTGCTTATCGGTGTTTGCCAACTTCGGAACCAAATCAATAGCTAAAATCTACTTTTAGTCTGTTTTCGTGCAGTTCCTCAGAATACGGGGCACTGTTGACAGGGTATCTTTTGTTTATGCTTGTACAGCCAAAGCATTTTTGATCCTCCTGAAATCCCTTTATAGAGCAGGTTTCCACTCAAGCCTTCACACCATCCCATAATTCCTGCTTCTTTTCTTCATGCTATGTTCAGTGATACCATTTAGTTTTCAATTCTGCATGGATTGATGGAACGGTAGTGGAGATACAGCGTGGTTGCGGTTGTGCCGTGGTAAATTAAAGCAATAACCCCTGTGAAGCCGTGGTTTACTATGATTTTAGAATCTTACAGTGTATTTAGAGTGATATCCACTTTTGTGGGTTGTGTATGCCCCTTACCTGTTCTGAAATCACTGTAAACCATGGATTCACATGGCTTGTTGCTTTTATAAATGTTATTGCCTATAGATAGCAAGGTTTCAGAAAATCAACACACAGCAGCAAACATTGAATTTATTAATAACAAATAATAATCCTTCCGCCAAGGGTTTTTGTAGTGTTAAAAGTCACTCCTCTTTACACCTGTAAGACAAGTTATAGCAGCTAAGACATGGTTATACAAGTCAGTTGTGTGTACATTTTTATCAGAATGGTTTTTGGGATGCAAGCATATCCTTTCGTCATTTATTTAAAACCAGGTTCAGCCCACTTAAAAGGGTAGTCCACCCAGAACGTACACTTACTCACCCTCATGTCGTTTCAAACATGCATTTATTTCTTCTACTGAACGTGATATATATATATATATAGAGAGAGAGAGAGAGAGAGAGAGAGAGAGAGAGAGAGAGAGAGAGAGAGAGAGAGAGAGAGAGAGAGAGTGTAAATATACGAGGGTGAGTACATGAACTAAGGCTGAACTGAGTTTGACCTTCTAGCAGTTCAAGTGTATGTTTTTTAAAGACATCAACACAAGTTTCACACCGTTGCTGTTACATGCGGTGTGAGCGCCGTCCCTCCCTTCTGGAGAAACAATGTGCACCATGTTCCTTTGCTTGCTATTTCTTTGTGAGTGGGTTACTAATTCCTTGTTGAGCGACTCTTAACAAGCTTGTGAGTTTATTCTACTCTGAGCGCTGTCAGAGGGTCCAGCTGGTTCAGACCGAATGCGTTTTATATGCAGGCTCAATGTTGATAACTCTCGCTGGGTTTGCAAGGTAACGGGGCACTGAGGAACAATGCCGTTTAATTAGGATCTATTCTATTATCCCGTCACCGGAGGCGTATGTGTACGAGAGAGTGAGAGAGAGAGAGAATATATGATTGTGAGCTTCAGGGAGTGCGAAAGATCTCAAGATGTGCTAGGGTTCTATCATGAGCCGGGGTTTCCATGGTAATCTTCAGTTGCAGGTCGTTCAGCACATATATTTCACACGTGCTTTTTTTTAGCTATATTTTTGCCTCTTTGAAAATACAATTAAAAGCTCTGTATGCATTCTCAAGACGCGAGTTTATTTGGCAACCTTTGAGAATATCGCTTTTGGATAACCTGTAGGCGTGTTGACTTTTTTCATGAACGCTTTTCTGATGACCGACCAAAGGCTCTTTTTTTTTTTTTTTGAAAATACTTGGTTTAGCTAAGTTAAACCAAGTTCAGGAAATAAACTTCCATGATTATTTAGCACCACTGCTATGCAGAGACGTTCATGGGTTCTTGTTCTCATAGCTCCCCCTTGTGGTCAACTGTGTGCCATTCACAACAGCTGCTAAATTGTGACCCGAGGCTTTTTTGTGTGTGTGTGTTTATGGGGTGGTTGTGCACATAAAGCAAATGTTTAAGTGTATTGGAATCACCGCTCTTCATTCATCCTTTATTTTAGATCATTCGGCCAGACTGAAGAGCAGCCAAATCCAGTGTACTTCTGAACTACTTAGCCTGATTTTATACGCCTTGGCTCTCGTCTCATTAGCTTGCCTGGAAAACATTCAGAAACGATGTGTCAGCTTGTCACACATCTTAGGTCTCTAGTGGGGATGCTTGGCGTTCAGGTTCCTCTCTTTACCTTTGCGCTGTCATGGAGCTGTCTTGGCCTCTGGCTTTTTTTAGGTAGGCTATTTGCTACATTCATATTAGCATCTTTTTATCCTTATTTTCCTGTAACATAGATATATGCAGTATATTCAAAAATATGTATTCTGTAGAAGCACCGTGTATCAGCCAGCAATGCAGCAACCTTTTCAAATCTATTTATCATAAAATGCCAAAAAAAAGAAGAAGAACCTCCAGGTTTATGCTGATTTCCTCACTGTATGTTTTGTAATTTATTTATGCAGACCATAAGGAGTTTATTCAGCATGGTGAAAATTAAAAGCAGAAATTGTGGGATTGTTTTTTGTTTGTCTTTCATTGACATAAATAAACTCCCTTTTCATTCCTGAGTTGTGGGTTATTTTTGTTTAGTCTCATCTTCCCTTTCTTTTTTGTCTGCCATCTAATCCATCTGCTCAGATTGAAACCCGGTTAAATCCCAAGTTGGAGTTCATTTTGGATGACCTGATGTCCCGTTCTTTTGTTTGCTCTTCTCTGGCCTCTTGAAATTGCACTTCATGCCTGCCTCGTGGCCCATAATGCAGGGTTTTTATGAACGCACGTTTTAAATACCTGGTCAAATTTGTATAGTGCCGTATTGTGTTTTCGCGTCTGTCGATGTGATTTCTGTTGAATCTATTGCACGAGTTTCACTGCAGCAGGAACCACCTGATTATTTCTCTGTAGCACTTTTTGACAGTGGACTCAGAAGCTGCGAATTCAACCAATGTTTCTTTGTGAATCTTCTGTTTTATGACCAACCTCAGCTGTTTTAAAGTTGTCCAAACCGTGTATGTGGAGCTGGTTATAATGTGTGGAAAAGGATATGCACCAACACCTTCCATCGAGTGGTTCTTTTCCCCAACTTTACGGTCTATCTACATGATAAAATGGTTCTGTGAGAGGTTTGCTATTTCCATCATGACATTTCAAGTGTTTGTTGGACTATGGCCAGACATTAATTTTGATTTCATTAGTTACTAATTGTGCTTTAGATTATTTTAACCCTTTGCTCTACTCTTCTGAAGGTCCCCATGTGTGATCTGAAGCAGTGACTGATTATTCCACTTAGTGCATTCAGTATTTTTCTGAATATGTATCGTTGGGGGAAAGAATCAGACATGTCTGGTTGTGCTTGTACACCAGCGCTCGTATTGGTTGTCAGTGAAACCTTTAATCTTTAACTACACCTGAATCAAACCCCCTTGTCATTGCGGTCTCATCTGCAACTGCCTTTGGTTTCCCTGTGAGCTTCATGAACCACACAGCACTGGTTGAAGCCGATGATCTTATGATACCAGTCTCTCCCGAACTGTCTTTTGTACGCTTGCATTGTGATGCTCAACCCAGGACCAAGAGATGTGATGGATTGAAGTCCATTTTCTTTTGATTGCTTTATAATTTGTACCTGTCTTTCTTGCATGTTTTTGTATCTGACATGCCTGGGAAAGTTTCACAGTTCCATGTAACGTTTGCGAAATTCTATTAAATATGGTGCTGTTTTTTAGTAAGCAGTTGATGTCGTAGTGATGGACGGGTTCTGTGTATATCTGTTTCTTTTATGATTTATCAGTGGTTGGTTGTGCTGATCTGGTATGTTATATTCCTTCTTGCGATTTTTGCTTGAGTCAGTTTTTGTAAGTTCTTTTATTCTTACTTTCTGTCTCAGTCTCTGTTTTGTTGTCTGTATTTGTGAAGAAAATTTATGGTTGCAAGCCTCTAACCTGAACCATGAGTGAATGCCTTGTGAATAAATGGAATTAACGCTCGCGCTCACCGGTTTCTTAATAAAGGACATTTTTAACAGATTTCATCTCGTCTGCTTATTCTGAAACTCTATTTATATTCATCTACACAGTCAGGACTTGTATCTGTCTCCATTCCTCAGTGTTTCTCTTCTGCAGCTTGTTTATTAAATGCATATTGCACCTTACTTTTGTAGTTTGTGCCTGTCAGTTGTTTCGAGATCTAGTTAGAAATAGTTTTGTCCTGCTTCTCTAACCCAGTGGTTCTCAAACCTGTCCTGGAGTACCACCAGCCCTGCACATTTTTTATGTCTCCCTATACCTGACACCTATTTCAGGTCTTGCAGTCTCTACTAATGAGCTCATGAGTTGAATCAGGTGTGTTAGGTGAGGGAGTCATACAAAATGTGCAGGGCTTGTGGTCCTTCAGGACATGTTGGAGAACCACTGCTCTTACTTAAACTTAAATCACATCCTTATAATTAATTATCATAATTAGTTACATATATATAGTGCTTTTCTAGGCACTCAAAACGCTTTACATGAAAGGGGGAATCTCCTCAACCACCACCAATGTGCAGCGGCAGCCATATTGCGCCAGAACGCTCACCACACACCAGCTGATTGGTGGAGAGGAGACAGAGTGATTAAGCCAATCAGGAAATGGGGATTATTAGGAGGCCATGATGGACAGGGGCCAATGGGCAAATTTGACCAGGATGCCGGGGTTATAACCCTACTCTTTTCCAAAGGATATCCTGGGATTTTTAATGACCACAGAGAGTCAGGACCTCGGTTTAACGCCTCATCCGAAGGTAGGTGCGCTTTGACAGTATAGTGTCCCATCACTATACTGGGGAGTTAGGACCCACACAGACCACAGGGTGAACATCCCCTGTTGGCCTCACTACTCTTCTAGCAGCTGCTAGTAGCTTCAGTGGGAAACCTGTCTTGGGCTACAGGGTGATATAGCTGCTGATAAGCCTATAGTTCAGAACAAAACCATGAACCTAAGTCTAACCTAAGCATCTAAGTGCTACCTTTTTACTTTTATAACCCAAACTGACCGTATTTGCAAAAAAGTTTTATAATTAGTTTGTCCTAAAAACATAGTTTTTTTAAACAAAGTGTGAAAAACAGTACATTTCAATACAGTAAAACAGTAATACTGTGAAGTATTACACTGTTTTCTATTTTAATACATTTAAAAATGTTATATTTTATGATGACAAAGCTGATTATTCAGCATCATTACTCCAGACTTGTGTGTCACCTGATCCTTCAGAAATCATACTAATATATCCTATTAAAACATCCTTGATGAAGAAATAAAAATTAAAAAAAAGTTTATTTTAAATAGATTTTTTTAAAAGTTAGTTAATCAACTTAATGTGTCCTTGCTGAATAAAATCCTTAATGATGTTTATTATCAAGACGTTCAATAAATTGCACCTTGACCTCAGGGTCCGGTCACCTCTTCTCATTGTGCAGGGTTTTTTGCCACACTTTTTCCTTCCCACAGACTTCCCACTGAGGTGCCTTGATACAGCACTCTGGGAACAGCCTATTCGTTCAGAAATTTCTTTCTGTGTCTTACCCTCTCGGTTGAGGGTGTCAATGATGGCCTTCTGGACAGGGTTGGGTCGGCAGTCTTACAGAATCGACAACCTTTATTAAAATAATACATTTTAAAAAGATAAATAAATGTATCTTTTAATAAATATAATTTTTAAAAAAAGTATTATTAAAAGTGTATTGGTAAATTGTGAGTTTTATTTGTGATGCCAGAGCCGAATTGTGCCATTTTCATGATTTATACATTTTTTATATGGTTCAGATACAATAATATTTTGACTTTCTATTTATTAAACCAATTACCTTCATTGTATCAACTCAAATTTTTAATTTCAATAAACTCAAAATTAAGGCAACCAGGTTACTTACTTTTTTAAAGCTGCAGTCTGTAACTTTTTGCACTCTAGTGGTTAATAAACAGAACTGCATGCGTCTTGCGGAAGAACATTGCAGCCGGAGCTACTTCTCTCTGTTTATGTCTATGGCGAGTTACGCAGGGACTGTGCTCCTCTGCAGCGGTACCTACCAGTTTGGCCTGAAATAGTCCCAATATAAACACTTGTTATAAGTGTACCATAATGATTCAGGATAAGACAAAAACACGGTTTGGAAAATGGATTCATGTTGTACATTCTCATTATATAATTTTTGTAAAAAATTGGACAGCAGCTTTAAGTTAAACCAACACTTTTTTTTACTGTGTGTATGTGTGTGTGTGTGTGTAAATATATATATATATATATATATATATATATATATATATATATATATATATATATATATATATATATATATATATATATATATATATATATATATATATCCGAGAGACCCCCTCTCTCTATAGACCTCAGGAATGTCACACCCTCTCAGACTGACCCCAACAGCTGTAGAGAGAGAGAGAGAGAGAGAGAGAGAGAGAGAGAGCAAATGGCTCTGGCTATTTTTAGAGTTCATTCAGACTTGAATATCTCTCTCCTTATCTTTCTCTGGACGTGGTTGTTCCTTCTGGAGTTCTCCTCAGCTGAAAGTTCTGGAGAAGCTTCTCAGTGATCAGGCAAGTTCATAAGTACCTGAGACAAACACAGAACTGAGCACATCAACAAGGAAAAGAGTGCAGTGATAAAGTGAAAGTCAACCAGGTCAACATGGCTCTACTGTGTTACAATAGAGGCTGCGGGGATCGATTTGATGCTGACAAAAACTCAGATGGTAATTTTCTCATTTATTTTTTACTCTTTATTATAGTGTAAAAAATAAAAATACTAATAATTTGAATTCAATAATACGCATGTTGAATTATCTATGTGAAGCTCATGGTTGTTAAAAGCCTGATGTTACATAAATCTACTAACAACTTTCAAGAGTCTGATGTAACTGAAGGAGACGTGAGTATCACTGTTTTGTGTTAGACCTGTGAAGTTGTTTTAGAAATGGAAATATATAAATAGAGCTGAGCGACAGCCGATTGCCGCCTGAATGAGATCATCTGGTCTCACGACTTAACTTCGAGTTCTTTTTGGCCCTGAGTTTTGTAACATTTTTTTTACATTTTATATCCAAATGTTTTATTTATAACGTTTTGAAATTAGAAAAGGTGAGTTAGTGTTTGTCCATAAACAGAGGTTTACCATGAATCCATCCAAGTCCCCAGCACTTTTGGAGGTGTTCTGATCAAATGTAACTTCCATACATGGCTCATCTCCCAGCTGTCTCTGCATGTTTCAGTGTTTGATGTATTTATGCCATAAGCAAGGCGTGAGGCCTGTCGAGTTCATAAAAAAAGGAATAAGGATGGAGTTCTGTAGATAAATGTCTCCTGCTAACCCCATTTTCTCTCTCACCACCTGAAGAGGCCTGTCAGTTTCACCCCGGAGTGCCAATCTTCCACGATGCCTTAAAGGTGAGCTCAAAATGTATCTCATAGTCTTTGTTTATGCAGCCGCACGCGCTCTCCGTACAGACCGCCGGCTGCTCGGTTGGTTCTAGCGCTGTACTAGCTTGATAAGCACGTTGTCGGCGTGTTTGCCTGCTTCTTAGGGCGCCTAATATTCATGTTTTTGTTTTATTGGCTGCCTGATGTGGTTCTTTGTTTGGGTTATTCACCTCAGGGCTGGTCCTGCTGTAAAAAGAAAACGACAGATTTCTCAGAGTTCCTGTCAATCAAGGTATGCTAATGATATGATAATCGTGTGGGTTTTCTCAAGCTGCTTTTCATGCACTGCACGTACAGTAGTACAGAGTACAGACTACAGACTGAAACAAAGTGACACAATCTCAGACAGCCACAAAATACTTAATTAAGCTCAATTTGTTAACATGGATTAATGCCATTTATAAACAGTAGCTAGTGTATTATGGACAATATTTACAAAGCCTGCTGGGAAAAAAAATTAGATCAATGAAAAAAACGGCTTAGCTGGTCTTCCAGGCTTGTCATGGCTGGTTTGGAAGACTGGATTTCGAGGGGTTTGGGTCATGCTGGGAGACCGGCTTACAAGCTGAAACTAGCCAACCATCTTTTATGGTGGTTTTAGCTGTTTTTTCAGCAAGGAAATCAGTGAACAGAAGTGTATTTAGGCCTATACATTTTACATTGCCATAGATTAATAGAGGTTTTAAAATTGAACTTACTACACTATGATACTAATTATATTGTAAAACGTTATCATATATGCAAATTCAGTGACACCAAAGCTGCCCATTGCCCACAACAAAAATTGAATGTAAAAGAAAAGGATTTTTCATTTAATTTCAATAGCTTCTACCTGATTTCCAGGTCTAGAAATCACACTTTAAAAATAAATAATAAATAAATGTTTTATTAATCTTGAGGCACCATTGGATGTTTCACATCCATTTATTAGATGCTTTCATCAAAAGTGACTTACGAATACCAAATTATAAATAGCATCCAACATTAGCATTTCTGAATGTTAAGTGCTAGTGCTACAAATGCTCAGAAATAAGTATTAACAGTAGTGATAACACTTATTCACAATGTCAATCACATTCACACAATTTAAAACATGTAATTTATCTGCTCTGGGTCTACTAATTATTTTCTTCCAGTCCTGTTGATTGGCACGTCCTGCCTTCTGTGCTTGTCCTCTCAGGGTTGCACCCGCGGGCGCCATAGTAACGAGAAGCCTCAGGAGCCTCTGCAGCCGGAGGTGACGTCTGATAAGGGCAACGTGAAGCAGCACAGTGGACAGGAGATTATCTACCAGGGACCCAAATCTGCTGAAGCCCTGGAAAAAGAGAGACCCAGGTCTATAGAGTACATTTGTAGCTCACACACGCACACACATTGTGCTCTCTTTCACCCACCAACACATTGTTCTGAATGCAAAATTCATTTGTTTTCCTTCTCGGAAGTAGCGCTCCTTCTGACTGTTGAATAGTGACAGACAGTGACATGTTTTTCGATTCCCTCCTCCTCAGCTCAGATGAGCCCAAGACAAAGCTGCAGGTGAAGATCTCTCCCTCTCTGACTCAGATCCTGGAGAAAATGGAGATCACTGCGAGGGAGAAGAGAGAGAAGCTAGGTGAGAAATCCTGGTGTTCCTCTTGGCCGTCACGCTCAGGATCACCTGCAACACAAGCACAGCAGCACACTATACAAATAACAAAGATTAATAGAGTGGGTTTTACAAGGAAATACGGTTTCGGTCTTGCTCCTTCAAAAACTGGTGTTTAATTGAACGGGGTTCTTGCTGTTTCTTTGTGATTAATTATGAAGTGTGTTGTTTCTCAGTGCCGATTGATGCTAATGCAGTGGTTCTTTACTGGTTTTACTTCAGAACCCAGATTTTTTTATTGGGCATTAATTGACAACCCAAAACAAAAGTAATCAAAAAAGTAATTCAAATTAACCAATGCATTTATATGAATTTTATAATATCATGTTAATGATATACAATTCACAAAATTAAAAAAAAAAGTTTTGGGGTTATCAAAAATAATGTTTATCCATGTGGCAATACAAAACAAGTAAACAAAAAATTAGGGCCGGGACTTGATTAAAAAAATTAATCTAATTAATTAGAGGCTTTGTAATTAATTAATTGAATTTTAATTGCATATAAATATTTGACTTGGAACAATGAGAAGTAATTTTTCACATGGATTTTTTGTATACCATTAAATAATGACTGAATACATAAGCTTAATCAACAAAATATTGTTTATTTATTTCAGTCCAGCGGACCAGTGCAATGTTTGCTATTAAGTTTAGCAAAAGCATATTTGTGATATTTGAGGCTCGATGTGCTGCAGTGATACGCTAACTCCTTGTTGCTCCTGGAGGGCCACTGTCTTGCTGAGTTTAGCTCTAACCCCAATTAAACACACCTGTACCAGCTCATTAAGGTCTTATTAGGCATACTAGAAATTTAGCAGTGTGTTGAGGCAAGCTGGAGCTAAACTTTGCAGGACAGTGGCCCTCTAGGACCGACTTTGTACACCCTTGTTGTATAGCTTGCACACAACCATGCTCTTGTCGACGCTTCCATCCTTTCGTTTTTTAAAACAAAATTTCCCATCCACGGGGCCAAGCAAAGCGGTCTCATCAGCTTCTTCGTTCATGTTCACTATGGTTTGTTGTTGTCGTGACTCCGGAGCATAGACCGTAAAAAAATATGGACGACTCGACATCATCCGTTTCCGCTTGTCAGATTTGAAGCTTTCAGGCGCCCTTGCACGGCGCGGACATCTTGGGACCGAGTCTGCGCAGTAGCGATTTCGGGACCGGAGTTGCGCAGTAGAGCGCAGGAAGTAGGGCAGGAAGTACAGCCGCGATTTCAAAAGCCCGCCCACACTCTCGCAGATGCAGAACAATTAATTATGTTGGTGTGAAATAAACAGTTATGGAAATGTAGAAATTAAAGCTAAAGATCTAATCTGCTCCCAAAAATTTCGAAAAAAGTCCGTTAGTGCCTCAGTGACAACTTCACTCAGAGAAGCCGTCAGTCTCAGCTGTCAATCATGACGTCACACCCCCGTTTTTATAGCATCAATTAACTAACTCAAAGTAAACTTATTTTTAAAACGAACACCTGAAATGAAATCATCGTGATGATAACTGCCTTCAGTGACATACACTAACTTTGGGGAACATTTTTTGAAGTGTAATTTTATTATTTAGTTTGCCTCGCGTCCATTAGAAAACACAGAGGGGCGGCTATACTGGGACCGGTCACCGGGGGGCGATCGAGGCGCGAAAGCTTCAGTAAATGAGAGGGAGACTGCAGGCTTGCTCCGGAGCGCCAAATGGTGTTCCAGTATAATCGGTCCGTCGAAACTCATTCATTGAAAAACGTTCCGCAGGGCAAAAATAAGTGTGATTCATTTTTTTTTTTTTTGCGTAATTAATTAACGCGTTAAAGTCCCGTAGTTAATTAATCTTAATTAACGCGTTAAAGTCCCGGCCCTACAAAAAATGTCCTTAAAATCAAGCAATGGATCTTATGATTAATATTGATTGCATATAATACTAAATATATGCATTCAGTTGGCAGTCAAACATTCTCAAAATACATTGGGGTTCTCAAAAATAATCCATGTTGCAATTTAACAAAAAAGTAAATGCTGCATGTCCTTGAAATAAAAAAAGCAAGCAAAACGTATTATTATTATTGTATTAATATTAACATAATTTTATATTAATGACAAATAAATTGCTAAATAAATTACATTCTTTTTTGCTGTCAATAATTCCCAAAAAACTGTACTTTTATACATTTTGCACGTAAGCATGCATTCAATATACGGTAGTCAAGACTTTTATCATTAGGCCTAACTAAAATAAAACTCAAATCATTATGCTACTTAAAACTAAATAAAAGCTAACTGAAATAACATAAAATGTATATAAAAAACACAAATTTTATTTTATTTCAGCTAGTTGCCAAGGTAAAAGTTTTATTTTATTTTACTTGAAGTGCTAAAAAAAAACTAATAAAAAAAACTAACAAAAATGAAGAAAAAAAATGCGCTGCAAAATTACTAAAACTTTAACTTTAACGAAAACTATTGAAAACAGACCATATAAAAATTAAATCTATTTCAAAATATTAACAAAAAAGTTACAGTATATTATACTAAATAACACTGGTCTAAGTCAAAATGTGAATCAATGTTCTCCTCCGTTTTATTTGTTAATAAGCATATTTATTTATTCTAACTCTGCCTTATGATATGATTAGTTTAACTGTATTATTTGCGTTCTCATTGCTGTTTGTTGGCAGTCAGTAGCACTGCTCTAGTGAAGTGTTTATGCAGCTCTCGCTTCTGCAAAAGGTCATCCCAGTCCTTGGCATTAGCTGTAGATGGCCCACCTGTCCATAATCTGTCACGCACAGATCTCACAGGTCTGCTGTGTTGTGTTCTCATCGGGCTGCAGGATTTACCTTTAGATGTGGTGGGACTGGCTATCGCAAACTTTGAGCATTTGTTGTCTTGTAAAGTCTCTCTGATTGTTCTTGTATTTGACTTTGTTGTTTTCTCTTCCTACGGTAACTTCTCTCCTCTCACTGTCCCACAGAGTCCCAAATCCTTGTGGTTGGGGTTAGGTGCAAAAACATGGGATGCAAAACAGTAGGTGCTCATGGCTTTTTGTTTGTACTTAAAAGCAATAAAAACAACAACAAAAAAAACAGTAGGTGCTCATGTAATATGTAAATCACAATGAAACAAATCAGCTTGCAAAATATACAGTTTAATGCCATCTAGTGGTCATAGAAAATAAGTGTTTTTGTGTAACTACTAATTAGACATCAGCCTCCTTTGCTCCTTACAACTAGTTTCGCGAGGACAGGGCGAGCAGAAACTGATTCTAGATCAGCATTTGAATGTTTAATGGACACAGAGCAGCAGATGAGTGAGAATTAATGACTAAATATCCCTTACTGGGATTTGACCCTAATGCCTTCTTTTAAAGATTCCCTTCTCCGAGAAAAGATCATCTTTAATGGATTAGTTTGCTGAAATCCCAAAAGTTCATCATGTTAATTATTCAGCAGAGCTGTTCTTTAGTCCAGATGAGAGCTAAACCTGCACCAGCAGGGACGTGCTATTCAGAATTGAATTAATTACATTTACATGGTGTGTTTTTTTATAAGAATGTAACATTTTAACTATGAATTTAGCAGTATTATTATGAATAGTTTGAAATGTCACCAATAAGAATTTATTTTATGTTATTTTATGTACAGTATATATTGCACTGAATGTCATTTTATGCATTCAAAGGAGATCTTTGAAATGGATCCAGAGTTTAAATTGTAATTTAATAAATTCGTCTTGCTATAATTCTATTTCAGGACCCTGTCGGTCATGCCATTAAATTTGAAATTTCATCTTTTGTATTGAAAAGGAACCAATTCTTCAATTCTGAGCTGTCCTTTTTGTCAGATTAAAGGTACACTATGGCCCTCTAGCGGTTAAGAAACAAAACTACATACATATTTTGAAGAACATACAAAGTTGGCTCTGCGTGACTGTGCAGATTAATATGGTTATCCTTCTCTACTTCTAATAAAACATTCACTATTCTTCTTAAGAGATATAACCAGCTTAGATGGGATGGATCTCAAGCTGACTAGCTGAAGATGTTACTGTAGCTATACCCATTATAGACACGGTTCTTCCTCGAAAATGAGTTCCCACACAGCTCTACAACAACCATGATGAAATGACTCTTCACAATAGATCATGCTTTACAATGAACTCTGATAGAGAGCTGCATATGACAGTTTATCTGTACTTTACTCACCTGTAAAAAAACAACTCTTGGTGTTCCTTTCATAACATTTCAAATCCCTCAGTTCTCATTACATCTGAAAAGACAAGCTAATGTTGATTCTTGTTTTATTACAAGCTTTCTCACATTCTCACATTGCCAGCAGACTTTTCCTCTGTTTGGCTTTTTTAAACTAGTGATTCCCCGGATATTGGAGATCAGCAGCTCCATGTCAACCTTTCTTGCTTGTTGTGACAACTAACATAATCTCACACTATGAGTCAAAATAGCTGGAGCAACTTTCTCTATTTACAGATATGCGAAGACACACACGTGCGAGTCAAGTACGCTATTTCCCGCGAAAACCATCCCGCTAAGTCTATAGTGTAAACACTCAGAATAGGCTTATCATAGTGAAGGCAAAAACACATTTTGGAAGAAATACTGACTCATTATTTAAATGTTGTTCATTTTAAACGAATTAAGTTTCATAAGTACCTTTAATAACACAATTCACCTTTAATGAGTTGTCTGTTTCAGTGGATAAAAACATCATTAACTGTGAGAACCACCTTAAACACACAACACGTATAGCTCTCTTACAGCTTCCTGCTCATTTTTCTATTTGGAAGAGTAGAAAAACGAGTGTATTTTCAGACGTGAAGGAAGTAAACGGATGACACAGAGCTTGTGCTGAGTTTAGGTGCATCAGCACTTTAAAGTTTTGCTTTTGTAAATATGCTGAGTTATTGTGAGCGGAAATCTCTGTCTACGTTGTGATACACCTGTGTGTACTATGAATAGCTGTTCAAACTATTTTATTTTGTGTGTGCGTGTTCAGACTTACCAGGGTCCAGAGACTGATGCAGAGATTTGCTTACATCATCCCGGGGCCCCCGTCTTCCATGAAGGGTAAGAAACCTGCAGCGTTTGAGACTTTTTTTGGAAATATGACTCATCCTCCAGCTATACTTATCTGTTGTAGACTTCAAACCAACAGACAAATTGTCCCCATTTCCTGTATCTGTTAAAATCCTATAGTGCAAGCACTGCTTGTTTTCGTAAAGCTTTTCACAGAGAACCAATCTGGATTCAGATATACAGTCCATTTCAACAAGACCTCTCGACGTGCTCAAGCTAAAATGATCTTATTATCTGTATTTGTGAGATTAGAGGGGAAATGCATTATAATTCACATTTGCTGTTTATTGTCTAGATACAAATACTGGAACTGCTGCTGCATACAAACCACCGACTTCAACGCCTTCTTGGATCAGAAGGGCTGCACAGCAGGAAAACACTGCTGGATCCCCAAACAGGCAAGAGCTTAGAAGAGCATTTTGACATGGACACACACTGTAGAATCAGGAAACAACCAACTAACCCTCTCTGGAATTTGTTAGATCATTTACTGTCTGTATGTTGTGTTCGTGTTTGGTATGCAGGACAAAAAGAAAGTGGCTTGCCGGTATGATTGGCACCAAACAGGAAACCAGGTCGTTGTCACCATCTACGCCAAGAACTCCAGTCCAGAGCATTCCTATGTGGAGGCAAACCGCACAGTGGTGAGGTCAAATGAACCTGTAAACATGAACTGTTGTGAATGAATGTGTTTTCGTCCATCTTTTCATGTTTTTGTCTTTTCCATCAATCTGCAGTTGTCGTGCCACATTCAGTTTGAGGGTGACAAAGTGTTTCATAAGGACATCCACTTATGGGGGGTGAGATTGCTACACATTCACAGCCTATGATTTTGCAATCATATATCCTCTTGAAATTCTATTGACTGCTTTTTTTAGTGCCTAAGTATTTTTTACAATTTGACAATTATAAGTTTAATATTTTGAATTCTCTTTTAGTTGTATATTTCAATTTTAGTTTAATATTAAAGGGTTAGTTCAGCCTAAAATGTAAATTGTGTCATTGACTCCCTAATGTCGTTCCACACCCGTAAGACCTCCACTTATCTTCCAAACACAATTTAAGATATTTTATATTTAGTCCGGGAGCTTTTCTGTTCCTCCAATGAAAGTGTATGCACACTATACTGTCCATGTCCAGAAAGGGAATTAAAACATCATCAAAGTAGTCCATATGTGACATCAGTTAGTTAATTAGAATCTCTTGAAGCATTGAAAATACATTTTGGTCTAAAAATAACAAAAAAGGCAACTTTATTCAGCATTGTCTTCTCTTCCGCGTTTGTTTTGAATCTGCAAACACAGATTAGAACGGTTATGAATCAGCATAATTGATTCATGATTCGGATCGCCAATGTCACGTGATTTCAGCAGTTTGGCCCGCGATCCGAATCATGAATCAATTATGCTGATTCATAACCGTTCTAATCTGTGTTTGAGGATTGAAAACAAACGCGGAAGAGAAGACAATGCTGAATAAAGGCGTAGTTTTTGTTATTTTTAGACCAAAATGTATTTTCAATGCTTCAAGAGATTCTAATTAACTAACTGATGTCACATATGGACTACTTTGATGATGTTTTTATTACCTTTCTGGACATTATTACAGTATAGTGTGCATACACTTAGATACGCTCTCGGACTAAAATATAAAATATCTTAAACTGTGTTTTGAAGATGAACGGAGGTCTCACGGGTGTGGAACGACATTAGGGTGAGTCATAATGACAAAGGATTAGTTCAGCCAAAAATGAAATGTAAATAATTTGGTCATATGCTTTAGTCTTTAGTCTTTTTTGTTAAATATAGTATACGTTTTTTTCATTTTTTTTTTTCAATCCCTGAATGCAGTGAATAAGACATCTTTGTGCACTTCTGGTTTCTTAGGTGATTGACGTGAAGAGCAGTTTTGTGAACATGGTGCCCTCTAAAGTTGAGGTGGCCATGCGGAAGGCTGATGCTGTAGCCTGGGGCAAACTTGAGGACCCCAAACACAAACCAGAGCCAGAGGTCACCAATGACATGAACAGCATAGAACAGCAAGATGTCAAACCTGACTGGTACATCTCAGATGATGACATCAGTGAGTCTGACTGGGAAGATGATGATGAGGAGGAGGACAAGAAAAAGGCTGAGGAGAAAATAGAAAAAAATGAAGGCGATGCACCCCCTGAGCTAGAAGAGCCTTCTGATGTCCCTCCAGAAAAATGAACATTTATTCTGCCGTGCAGTTATGCATTTCTGAAGTTATGCATTTGTTTACAATAACACATGAGATTTATACAAATGTGGGGCTGCTTTTTGTGCATTTAGCCATGTTTTTAAGCAGTTTTAGTTTTTTCCACACTGCTTTTGTCTGCTAAAATATATTGTATGGGGTTGTGTTCAAAGATTAGAGAAGTTTTATAGAGAGTTTGAAAATATTCACTACTCTTCAAATGTTTGGGGTCGGTAAGATTTGGTAAAGTCTCTTACGCTCACCAAGGCTGCATTTATTTGATAAAAAAATAATAATATTGTAAAATATTACATTTTTAAATAGCTGTTTTGTACTTTTATACAATTTATTTTTAAATGTAATTTATTCCAGGCACATCAAAATTTTCAGCATCATTACTCCAGTCTTCCGTGTCACATGATCCTTCAGAAACCATTCTAATATGCAGATGTGGTCTCAAGAAACATGTCTTATCAATTTTAAAAAATGTTGTGTTTTTTACATTTTTGTGGATGCTTTTTTCAGGATTCTTTGAATGGAAAGGCCACAAAGTTATTAATTTATTTGAAAAATATCTCAATTTAAAATAATATTTACAGCATCTTTTGCTGAATAAAAGTACATACGTTCTTTCAACAACAACTTAAAAAAAACAAAAACCTTACTGACCCCAAAACTTTGATCAGATCTGATCCACTTTTCTGTGGCTTCATTGCAGATTTTAAGCACTGATAATGCGTTTTATGTTCTGAATTGGACTAAAAACACAAGCGGTAAACCAGCACAGCTCAGATGAAGTATATTCTGTGAAATCATGACAAGAAAGTGCTACAAGTCAAACAGCAATGGCCACACTTTATTTTTGCGTCAAGTCAACAGAAACAATCCTGAAGTAGGTGATTGCAGTCAGACAGGGTCTAAGGCCATGGAAGTTTGACTGCAACCCATATGGCAAAAAATATTTTAAATAAAAAGCATAAATAATACATCTTAAAAGTAAACAGTAGTCTTGACAATGAAGAGGACTGGTACCAGCAAATAAAGTCATTCTCTTCTGTTTTGGTTCTTTTTCTCTGTTCAAAGAAAAAAATAAAATAAAACAAATTTTCTGTTCATAAAACCATTGCCTTCCGCTTGTACCCGATTGCCACTCGTAATCGACGTGTTGATACGTGGAGATGGTCAAGTAACGTGTTTGCCATGTCAAACTCAACAGCACACAGCAATGATTCATCACAGATCTGAAACGTTAAAATGAAGACATGCAAAACAAACAAAAAATAACAAGCAAAATTACAGTCCAGGTTTTAGGGGCACAATCTTGACTTCAAATCAAGACCACGCTTGCGATGTCTTTTATTTTTATAGAGCAACACTGTTAGACTTTGGCTCACAACTATCAAGAAAACAATTACGTTGTCCAGTATTGTGTGTATTATCTTCTTTTAATGGAAAAATTGTACCATTGGAGTGTATTGATAAATACTGCTTGAGAACCATTTATCCGTCAAGTTCAAGTTTTGCTTTACCTCAGGGTTTCCATATACAGACTGACCCTTGAGAAAGGGGCGACAGTTAAATAACATTCATAAGTTTGGTTATACTGTCTTATATGTAACATCTCATGGGTTTCCATGAATGGGATACCAGTTTTCATATGATAAAACAAAACACACAACCTTTTTACTTTGCTTCTTTTAAACATAGTTTTTTATATATATATATATTAAAGTGCAAGGCGAGATAAAATACATCTTGAAATGTACGACATACAGCATCACTTTCTTTCACAAGATTTCCCTGCAGAAAAAAGTAAAGAAACAGCTCACTTTAAAACCACTGCGCTCCATTGACTCACTTGGCACAAGAGTTACGGCACTGAAGCTTCTAGAACAACGGCTCAATTGACACACTAGTGATACACCATCACGACTTGGCTGACGATCCGAGAGTAAAAAGAAACAAAAATAGACCTTTTTCCTGCATAAGGGCATGAAAGGCATGCAGAAACTGAGATGGTCTTTGATAGATACAGAGACTGGATGCAGATTAACTATTCAGCCAGTTTGACTAATAATACCACCGTACATTCATTCATCAGGATATCATTTTTTTGCATGTGTTTAATTGTCTTCATTTTAATACAATTGTTTTGTTTGATTTAGTTTGTTCCTTTCTTGTTGTTCAGGCGGCGACAGGACGGGGGTTTTTTTCTTCCTTTTGGAGAGCGAAGAAAGTTTATAGTTTGTGTCTGACGGCTGGAATACTAAGTAGCGAGATGAAAAAAAGAAACGGATTTGGTCATGCATGGGAGTGGCATTGCTGAAAACAGGGAGAGATGGTAGACGGTCCACTTCCTACTCCCTGATAATGAGCTTTTCCCATGACACCATCCGCAGGCAGAGAAGAAACGGAACAGAAGCACAGTAATGCAGTGCCGGGCCACGCCCCTCCAAAAAAAGCTCACAAACACAGGGGTGGGGCATGTGTCTGCACAGGTGGTCTCACGCCCTCCATCACTGGGCGTAAAGCAGCATCCCGTGGCAGTGTGTGTCCTCACAGCTGAGGTGCAACAAACTACTTCAGTTCTTCAGTTGCCTGCAGGATCCACGTCACACACCCCACCTTTGGTATCCCATGATCCTGAGTGGTGCAGACAAATGTATTAAGAATAAGGTTGCAAGTTGAATTTGATCATTAAATGTGATTATTTAAAAAAATCAATTAAAATAATGAATTATGCATCTGACCCATCTGTAAATGGCTCAAGGAATATTATGCAAGACAGGGTATTATGCAAGACACCCGTAGGGGTTAATGTGGAGTCGGCCCACTCTTTGCAGCTATAACAGCTTCAGTTTTTCTGGGAAGGCTTTGCACAAGGTTTAGGAGTGTGTTTATGGGAATTTTTGACTATTCTTATAGAAGCTCATTTGTGAGGTCAGGCAACTAATGTTGCACGAGAGGGCCTGGCTTGCAGTCTCCGCTCTAATTCACCCCAAAGGTATTCTGTTGGGTTGAGGTCAGGACTCTGTGCAGGTCAGTCAAGTTCTTCTATACCAAACTTACTCATCCATGTTTTTATGGACCCTGCTTTGTACACTGGTGCACAGTCATGCTGGAACAGGAAGGGTCCATCCCCAAACTGTTCCCACAAAGTTGGGTGCATGAAATTCTCCAAAATTTCTTGGCATGCTGAAGGGGCCAAGCCTAACCCCTGAAAAACAACCCCACACCATTATCCCCCTCCATCAATCTTCACACTTGGCACAATGCAGTCAGGCAAACACCGTTCTTCTGGCAACCACCAAACCCAGACTCGTCTTTCGGATTTCTAGACAGAGTCACTCCAGAGATCCCCATGGAAACCCATTCCATGAAGCTCTCTACGCACTGTTCTTGAAATAATCTGAAGGCCACGTGACGTTTGGAGGTCTGTAGCTAAAAACGCTGCAGAAAGTTGGTGACTTCTTTCACAAATGTTTGTAGATGCGTCTGCATGCCTTGGTGCTTGATTTTATACACCTGTGGCCATGGAAGTGACTGGAACACCTCAATTCAATGATTTGGAGGCGTCCTAATATGTGTGGCAACATTGTGTAGTTGGTATTTAGAGTACAACGGGGCTAAAGGCTCCACGGGGTAAAGGGCTCCTTTGATTTTATTTTCCTCTAGTCTAAACCATTAGATGGCACAAATCCTTGCCTCAGCACTTCCCAAAACTTCTGCTTTTCAAGATGCACATGGAAACTTGTCTTGTCTTTGAGGCGATCTTAGGCAGCAGGGTAAAGTTGATCCTGCTCTCATTTGATCTAATATTTGATGTTTCTAAAAATGTTGTAGATTTAAGTAGCAAATACAAATCACTACAATTATTGAATATATTTTGAAACAAAGGTCTTGTTAATGTTAAAGTTTTGTTTGAGGTAATTAAAGCAACAGTTTTTCAATAATGGAAGAATATGTAAAGTATGGTATTTGGGGTAAAAGGAACCCCTGCTGTTGGGGCAAAAGGCACCATATTTAACATGATAATAAACAGCCGGCTGACTTTTCCCTTTGTTGACATGACATGGTTAGATTCAGATGGTAAGTTTCATATATTAAGTTGGGTGTCCATCTTAGAGATAATCAACATATGTATAATTAAAACAATCATATTTAAAAATGTGATATTAATCATATCATAATAAAATATAAGTTATTCTTATATTGTTATTCTTTTAAATCTATATTAAATTATTATGGGAGCTACTTTAATGCTTTCATAATCATTAATTTTTTAAATGATTTTGTTTCTATATTTTTCAGATACATTTCTATATAAACATTTTAATGGCAGCATATTTGTTGATCAAAAATGTATTATTTTATTAATCAAAAATAAACAGAAAATAGTTTAAACTTTGCTAAAGTGATTGTTTTGAACAAGTATTAACTTAAACATGATTAAAAACATATTATTTTAGCTAAAGTATTTGTATCAATGCGGAGTGCCTTTGGCCCCATGCTGGTGAGCCCTTTGGCCCATGTGTGGGGTAAAAGCCCCCTCGTCACCTTATACATTTTGAAGATTTTTAAATAAAATAAACCACTTTTATGATTTATTTGCACACAAAATCTCTTGCTCTGTAAATGTTTAATACAATCATATTTCTTTTCTGTATATCACACATTATAGGAGTAGTGAAAAGCACATTTTTCTTAAGGTCTTTAGTCCCGTTGTACCCTATTAGAAATAATTTGTTCACAATCAGGTCAAGCAAATGGCACTTAGTATGACAAGGCCGCTATACATATTACACCACACTGCAGCAGGATATGAGTCTACTGACAATAATTCCCAAAGACAGTAAGATTATGAGGCTGGTTAATGCTGCGTTTCTGCTAGTGAATGTGTCTCTTACCTGACAGAGAGCTGCTGGACCGCTGCTTATGCAGCCTCTCTCTCTCTTTCTTGCCCTTGGGCATGATTTTCAGCTTCATACTGCTTTTCACAAACACACGGGATGGATCCTAGAGTGAAACCAAGAACAAGGAGAAGTGATGTTGTGCAATCATGCAATCTAAAGAGCAGGGCTGGCTCTAGGGTCAGTGGATATTCGGGGCTTTAGCCCAGACTTCTGTGGATGCAAACGGAAAAGTAAAAACAGTTGCTGGAATTTTGCACAGACAAAAGAGAAGAGAAGGGCTTGTGTTTTAAACTATATATTTTACATTCTATGAGATTCACTGCTTATTCAAGACTGTGCTTGTGAGGATACTAAAAAATGGGCATAATTTTGTGTTTTTGTCCATTCAAGCACTGTCTAAAGCGGTGTATCACACAGACAGGAGATTCACAGATGCCTGCCTGTACTGCACTGCGTTCTCTTTTGTGTCTTGTCGTGTTTGAATAGTTTAAAAGCATTTACATCAATAAGAGCATGATATATTGTATTATATATATATATATATATATATATATATATATATATATATATATATATATATATATATATATACATATATATACATATATATACATATACACACACACACACAAGCCAGAGGATGACAGGAAAAAATAGATACTGTGTTAATTGTGTTAAATGTATTAATTTTTACAGCACTAATTACAATGTTTGTGGTTAAATAAATGCAGCCTTGTTGAGCATAAGAGACTTATTTAAACTTCTCTCTGGAGAAAATGAATGTATTTGTAACTATTGTGCTCTATAGAAAAAGTAATGCAAACTAAAATGCAACTCCGAATGGTCTAAAGACATGACTAAAGACATGAATGTGGAGTAGTACAAACCTCCTCAGAGCAGTGCATGCTGGGACAGATCCAGTGAATGTCCTCCAGCTTGTGTAACTCAGAGCTGAGACTGTCCACTGTGGAAAGAAGCTCCTCTTTTTGAGAAGACTCCAACTGCTACATACACACAAAGACACAGAAAATGTCTTCATCATATTTCAAACAGCATTATTTCCGTACAAAAACAGGCCAGAGAGAGAGAGAGAGAGAGAGAGAGAGAGAGAGAGAGAGAGAGAGAGAGAGAGAGAGAGAGAGAGAGAGAGAGAGAGAGAGAGAGAGAGACTTTTAAACTTCTTTTAATTACAAACATTATAAAACAATTACATTACAAAACCCCCCCACCCCCCAAAAAAAAGAACACAAACACACAAAAAAAACTACATATACATAATAAAAGCTAGGCTATATAAGCACATAAAACATTTTTTAATTTATAACAATACAACATAACCACTCTCTTCACTTGGTTGACATAAGATACCTTCGGTACCCCAAAAAGCGAAAAAACAGTCAGTATTATTTATTAATTCATAAAAAGTATACTCCAAAATTAACCTACTTTTTACCAGAGCTTTGAACATATGTAAGGGATCAATTCCTCCACTGAGAAGCATTTTATTCTTCCTTGTCAGCCAAATTGCCATTTTAGCCTTACCAAACAAGAAGTTAATTAAGACTATTTTCTTACTGTTTGAGGCACTATATTTTGGTCCAAACACAAAAAGACCATCTGTAAAGGGAAAACCAAATCTATAACTCAATTCTCCCAACACGCCAAGTATGTCATTTAGTCTCGAACAACCAATAAAAATATGAGACACTGTTTCTGAAAGCCCACAAAAAGGACACTCTTCCCCTTGCAAAGGATTCAAACGTGTCCTATATCTATTTGTTGCAATTATCCAATGTGAGATTCGCCATTGTAAATCTCCATTCCTTTTTTCAATTGGTTTCTTATATAAGGACCTCCAACTACCTTTTGGAGACATGCCAGACTCAACAAGATCATTCCACTTAGTCTCTGGGAGTCCTTTTAACGCTCTCATGTTAAGGAATTTTACACAAATACAATAAAGCGCTTTCTTTGAGATAGTGTTAAAAGAGCCAAGTTCAGGAGTTCTAAAAGAGAGCAGACTTCTTTCATCCTCCTGCCAGTCTCCTACATCCACATCCACACTAATCCTAGGGAATACATTTTCAGATATCCCCACATTTTGTGGCAGAACAGGAAAAGCAACTTGAATTTGAGATAACAATTTTTTCACAATTCGTACCGAATGGATACCAGTCTTTACGGACAATTCATCTGCAGTAATCCAATGGTTATTTAACCTGAGATGGCCAATCTTGTATATCCCTGCTTTCACCAAACTTGTACGCACAGTCTGTGATTCCAATATTGCACTGTGAAGGTGAGAATTAAAAATTAAGGGTTCTTCTAGATCCCATTGACTAGGTCTCTCAGAATCCTCCCTTTTCACAGTAAAAATCTGCCATGCATTGAATACTGAAGCATAAAAAGAAGATAGTCCACTAAGATCCACCTCCTTTAAATTCATTAAAAAGAGATGTTTGTCCAAATTCAACTGACCCACTCGATTCAATAAGGCACAGGCTACTCTTATCCAGTTCTGAGGCTGGTGATAGAGTAATCTTTGAACAGTTTGCAATCTAAAAGCAGCAACTCTGGACCGAATATCTATAAGTCCTTGGCCTCCTTCCTGTAGCTGCAGATACAAAACTGACTCTCGTAGCCAATGTTGTCCAGACCAGAAAAAATTTACAAACTGTTTTTGGACTCCTCTGATAAAATCTTCTGGTGGATTTAATACAATTAATTTATGCCATAGGATAGAGGCGGCAAGATTGTTTATAACCAGCACTCTTCCCCTATAGGACAGTTGAGGCAAAATCCAGTTCCATTTTAACAGCCTGGCACAAACTTTGTCCTTTACACCTTCCCAATTTTTTCCTTGATAGGATTCAGAACCCATAAAAATTCCTAAAAACTTAAAACCATTGTTTTCCCACTTTACATTTTCAGGTATAACTGGTAAAGACAGTGTTGTTTTATCATTACACCAGAATGCTTCAGTTTTCCCCCAGTTGAGTTTAGCAGATGATGCTCTCTCATACACACCAATACTATAATTAACAATATCAATGTCTTTTTGTTCTTTTACAATTACAGTAATGTCATCTGCATATGCAGTCAATTTTACAGAATGAAAATCATCACCAACCCTTAAGCCGGGCAGACCTTTTCTTAATAGACACAACAGTGGTTCCACTGCTAAAGCATACAATTGGCCTGACAGTGGACACCCCTGCCTAATACCCTTCTGTATTTTTATAGGTTGACTTAGACCACCTCCAATTTTTAAAATACAAGATGCATTCATGTACAAGAGTTTTATCCAAGAAATAAAACCATTTCCAAACCCAAATGCATGCATTGTTTCAAACAAAAAGCCATGGTCAACTCTATCAAAGGCTTTTTCCTGATCCAGGAACAAAAAACCAACATCCACCTCATAAAGTTTAGAGTATTCCAGAACATCTCGGATCAAAAATATGTTGTCATAAATAGTTCTTTCCGGAATACAATAGGACTGATCCTGATGTATTATACCAGCCAAAACTGATTTCAGCCTGTTTGCCAGTACTTTAGCTATCAGCTTATAATCAGATGTTAAGATTGATACAGGCCTCCAGTTTTTCAGGAAACTTAAGTCTCCTTTCTTGGGTATCAAAGCCAACACTGCTCGTTGGCAACTTTTGGGCAGCATTTGTTCTTTAAAACATTCCTGAACCACCTCATAAAAGTCTCTGCCAATAATCTTCCAAAAAGCCTTATAAAAGTCCACTGGCAGTCCATCAATCCCAGGGGCACGGCCTGAGTTCATTTGTACAACAGCATCAGTCAACTCCTCAAAAGACACAACACTGTCCAAAGTCCGACTCTGCTCCTTAGTAATAGTCGGAAGCTGTTGTAGTAGTTGTGAAGCACATCCAGGATCAGTATCCTCCTTTTGATAAAGTTCAGAATAAAAGTCCACAGCAATTTTTCGCATTTGTCTTGAATCAAAAGTCTTTAGTCCATCTGGTTTTGTTAAGCAGTACATTTCATTTTGTTTCTTTAAAACTTTTTCTAAATTAAAAAAATAAGCAGTGGGACCATCCATGTCATGTATAGACATAAAGCGAGATCTTACTAGGGCACCTTTAGCCCGAACTTGCAATACACTTTCAAGCTCATGTTTCTTTTCAGATAACTTTCCATTCAAAGAAGCATCTGAATGTTGAATCATCCCAGATGTAATCTGAAGGATCTCTTGTTCTATTTCAGATATTTTTTGTTTAATTTTTCTAGTAGAAAGGAAAGTAAACTGTTGACAAAATATTTTTATTTGTGTCTTTCCTATTTCCCACCACTGTGTCACACTTTCAAAATCTTCCTTTTGAGAAACCCACTCATTCCAAAACAGCTTAAATTTTTCATAAAAATCCTTTTCTTTTAACAATGCTACATTAAACTTCCAGTAAGGACTTTTGCATTTTTGATTTGTCAAGACAATATTCATTGTAATAAAATGATGATCCGAAAACCCACATGGAAAAATTCTGCACTCCATTACTCTATTATTTGCTGTACGCTTGATATAAAGCCGGTCAAGTCGCGCTGCACTAATCCTCCCTTGTGAAACTTTTGTCCATGTATACTGCTTTGTGTCATTATTTTTTTCTCTCCACACATCTATAAAATCATGCTGAACAAAAATACTTTTTAAAAAAGTAGCTGACGCAAAATCTGGTTCCTCGTTGTTTCTATCTAACAGAAAATCAAGGGTACAATTCCAATCACCGCCAACAACCAAAAAATCATCCGGGGCAAAACTTTTTAAAATATCTCCCAATTTACTGAATAAAATAATTCTTTCAGCGCCTCTATTTGGAGCATAAATATTTATGAAAACAAATACTTGATTATAAATTTCCGCTTTCACAATCAAAACACGACCTTTCTCCAATTCTATTTTTGATAAGATATTAATAACAAGATAATCTGAAAAAAGAATAGCCACTCCACTACTAATATTTGTGCCATGGCTTACACAGATTTCCCCTTTCCACCACAAATTCAACTCTAATTCATTATTCAAATCACTATGAGTTTCTTGTAGAAAGATTACATGATTGTCTTTAAACTTAAGAAATTCCATTAGTAAAGCTCTTTTTCCTCCATCTCTCAACCCATTAACATTTAAAGATCCCACCCTTAGTACCTGCATTATATGGGAGAGAGAGAGAAGACATAAAAGAAAAAACACAAAAATAAAAATAGATCCCACAGCCATGTGCTTATTTTTTCCGTTTTAACGTTTTTGCTTGATCTTTTTGAGCTTTACGCACCGCCGTCATAAATTTCTTCAGCCTAAATCTTTTTTGTTTCGAAATCACGTCGTAACCAACATTCTTCTGAGCAATCATTACTGATTTAACAAATTTTTTACCATCAGCGAAATATTTTAAAACATCAACTTTTTTCCCTTTAGTTTGATCCAGAAATCCATTTAATTCATCTACAGAATAAACGTCATTTGTGGACTGACTGTAATCAAACTCAGACACCTCAGAGCCGCTATCGCCTTCCTCCTCCATCTGTGCCTCGTCGCTGTCTTCCTCTACTGTCAAATCAGGCTTAACACCACTACCACAAGCCACCTCATCAGCAATACCATGATCACCAACATTTACACACTCAACTACCTCTTCCTGAACATTTGAGCCTTCTTTATTTTCACCATCTTGCTTAGGTAAATTAAAAGCACTCACCTCTGATGAACTCTGTTCTGAAAAACTCCGCTCATCTGAAGATTTAACCTGGGTTCTTTTCGCTGCATACGTAGAAATAGAAGCCTCCATATCCTCGCTTTGAAAGTCCTGCTTTTGCTTTTTTAACGGAATCGTCGTTTCTTTTACATTTTTTGATCTCTTTTCCTTTTCAGGAATTTCCGTGCTATCGGTTCGATCTACTCGCTCTTCATTATTTCCGTTATATACTTCATTTTCCGTCTGTTTTTTATGTGGGCAAGTAAATCTCTTATGCCCCAAGTCTCCGCAATCAAAACAACGCATGCTATCTGTTGTTGCAAAGATCATGTACGAGCTATCTCCATTTTGTATGCGAAAGGACACTTCCAAAGTTTTAGAGGGTGCGTTTAAAAACATGAAAACATGTCTCCGAAAAGACAGCACGTGCTTCAAAGCAACATTTTTGCAACCAAGTGAAACCACTTTGATAGCACTGGCAAACTTCCCAAACCGACTAAGTTCTTTGGTAATCTCTTCATTCGAAATAAACGGAGGCACGTTTGAAATCGTTACTTTAGTAGCAGGTGCGCGCAACGGCGTTACCAACAACAATGTTTCCGAAACAATGATTCCATTTTCGACAAGCCTATTCACTAATTTTTCCTCTTTCAGAAACACTACGATCGCCTTATTCATTCTGGATGCTGAGACTATATTTCCATGTCCTACAATTTCTCCCATAGCTAGTAGAACATCTTCTACCGTAAACGCTTCATCCGGTGTAACCTTACACCCATTCTTGATTGAGAAAACCGGCGTCCCCTCACCTGAGGGAGACGCCATAGTTTTCTAAATCAAAAAAAAGAGGATTTTAACCCCTTCTTAACACTAAAGTGAGAGGGAAAAAACAAAAAAAACAAAAACAAACCTAGAACACCAAAAAGAAAAACAAAACAACATAAACCGAAAAAAAGAAAACAATTGAACAAAATTCAAGCGTGCCGCTCTCGCACCAAACCCACACCCTCGCTTCCCAACATGCAACACGAGAGAGAGAGAGAGAGAGAGAGAGAGAGAGACATTGAAGTCGCTCACCAGCAGTTTTCCCTCGAGAAGCATCTTGGTCTCTTGCTGGAGAACTTTACTGCTGTTGACAATGTCTACAGCGGTACTGCGACTCAAAACCTGCAGAGAAACACACACAGCTCAAGACTCTTGCTGTTCAGTGATTAACACTCAGTTATACTTCTATTCGCTGGTCAATGGAGGTCCTGTGGAGAACAGCATGAGCAGCTCAATGAAAACATGCTGAAAGCCACAGCAGGCACAAAGCACTTGCTATTATTCCTACTGGAGGCTGAAAGGTGCACTTGTTAACCTTTAAAGCAGAGCTAGACTGAAGTAATCCTCATCACATCACTCACTGATGTGAACTATAAATATATAAAGTGGGCTTCACACTGAAAATGTGACATTCAAACCTGCCAAATAAAAAGAATGTTTTAGCTTTTTGAAGAACATTGGTGACATTAATTTCTTTGTAATTGCTTCCTTCCCAAGGTTATTTTCGTAAACGAAAACTGAAACTAAGACTAAAACTATTGGTCAAAAAACATTTTCGTAAACTGAAATAAAATTTAAAAATCTGAATAAATAAAAAACTAAAACTAAACGAAACTAACAACTCTTACTCAAAAACTAACTGAAATAAAATAATAATTAGCAAAAATAAATATTCGTTTTCGTTGTTAATAAGCTCTCTTTAATGTGGTGGAAAATCTGACTGTGGCGGTTGAGGGAGTGTCTATTGCGCTACTGCGCATCAAGCGATCTGAGGAGATTAACCGCTGTCCTGTGACGGACGCGTGCAGACAGGCAACACATCGCCAGTCCTAAACGGGAGTTCACAAAGAATCAATGCGTCCGTGGCAGTGAAATGGGAAATAACACAAGGTAATGAGATGCACGTTGAACTTCTTTTAAGCTCACTGTTTTAGAATGCCGTTTCTTAAGCGACGAGAGACGCAGGCGCAAAAGTCAGCAACTATATTAGCAAATAACGTTACTAGCCTACTGTGCGTTTGAGATTTCATGTTTGCATAATATTGACAGGCTCAAAGGTGTTATCATAATCATTTACTACTAATAATATAATTATCTGTGTGGAGACATTTCCCCACAAAGTAGGGAATGCCAGGACACACACACACACAGGTTTGTTTCACTATATAAGTGAGGACATTGCATGGACTTCCATTGATTTTATATCAGGTTAATGATATTTTATATCTCCTAACTCAATTCCTATCCCTAAACCTCCCCATCCCAAGAACGTGCAAAACAATTGATTTAAATAAAAACATGTTTTGGCTGATTTATAAGCCTTTTTAACTAGTGAGGACCAGTCAAATGTCCTTACTAGTCAGTTATCATAATATTTTACTAGATAAGTGAGGACATTGGTCCCCTTTACAATTATAGCACAACAAACACACACACACACGCACACACACACATGTCTGGTGCGCTATCTTTGTGGGGACTTGCCATATAGACGGTTTTTATACCATACAAACCATATATTCTATCCCCCTACACTGCCCCTGCCCCTAAACCTACCCATCACAGGAAACTTTCTACATTTTTACATTTTCAAAAGAACTCATTATGTATGATTTATAAGCTTTTGTACCCATGGGGACCTCAATTTAGGTCCCCACGGTGACACGAGTCCCCATGAGTCTGTGTGCATTCAGTTTGAAGTCCTCACCAGGCTAGAAAAACATGTACACACACGTACACACACACACGCACACACACACACACAGAGCAAAACAGTGTGTAGACACTGCTAGCCTACATTGTACTACTGAAGAAATTAAAATAAGCTTTTAATTGTTTAACAATATTTCATCTGTTATGAGTGAGTTTGTCTGGAATTTATAATTTTTAATTTTATATTTTACGTTGCATCTATTTTGTTCTTTAAGATAGATCCTGTATAGGTCATAGTTTGACTCAAGCTTTTTTGCTCAAAGGTGAAGACCCAACTTTACTGCATGTTTTGTAAGACCGTCCTGGGTTTAAACAATAATGCTCGTTTATCAAGTTATTTCACTTAAGGATGTTTAGTAAGATTAAACTCTAATCTGTTAATTAAACTGCTGAAATTAAAAACCTTGATTTGGTCTCTACACTTCATTATGGTAACTCTGCTAAACTATAATTACTAAAACTAAAACTGAAACTAAATAAATAAAAACTAAATAGAAATGTATTTGCAAAATAAAAACTAAACTAAAACTAGCAAAACCATTTGTAAAACTAGCTAAAACTAAACTGAAATTTGTAGCAAAATTGAAAACGATAATAAAATAAAAACTAATTTAAAAAAGCAAAACTATAATAACCTTGCTTCCAAGATGTTTTTTGGATCATTCTGAAATCTGGAGAATACGGTGACACATTGCTGCCACATACATATTATTTTTTTCCACTCAATTATGTCATAATAACTAGACTAGCCGTTTTAACAATATCTTTCCTCATAATAATAACGAGATATTTTGTTTTAATGACATCTTTTTTTATAATAGTGAGATGTTATGTTGTTAAAACGACATATATTTTCTCCTAATAAGGATGTGCTGTATAGTGATGTGTACAAAATATACTTTTATCCACATTAGAGAATTTATAGGCTAGCCTATGTGCCTTTGTCACTATTCCATGTTTGAAAAGCAGTAATGACGGACCCCGGCGTAGCCACAAATATCATAACTATCTATAGGCCCACTGTAAACAAGACATATATTCAAGAAATGTATTACAAACTATAGTTTCAGCTTTACTCAAAGGTTGAGGAAACAGGCCAGTGGGTTCGTTACGCATGTCGATCCATTCCCGACGTGGTTTGCTTCTTATTTATTAAATATACAAACATTTAGATGATGAAACATTTATAAAATTCAAATACAATTTATACAAAACAAAAATCACTTTAAAGAAAAACTTTCTACAAAACAAAACTCAATGAAGTGGTCAAAAATCATGTTGCTTCATTTTGCGGACACCACCATACCAGTCAAACCTTTGTGATAAAATTAAAAAAGAGAGAAATTAACACTTTTGTTGATCAGACATAGGCTACATTAAATTGATCACAAGTGATATTTTTAATATTACAAAAGATAAGAATTTATTTAATACAAGCTGTCCATTGAACTGTATCATGGTTTCCACAACATTTTTAACCAGCACAACTGTTTTCAACACAGATAATAATCAAAATTGTTTCTTGATTATAAAATTCTCATATGAGAATGATCAGTGAAGGATCATGTGACACTGAAGACTGGAGTAATGATGATAAATTCAGCTTTGATCACAGGAATAAATCACACTTTACTATATATTCACATAGAAAAAGGATGTTTTCATGTGTAATGGTATTTCACAACATTACTGTTTTAACTGTATTATTTTTGATTAAATAAATGCAGATTTGGTGAGCAGAAGATAAACATAAAAAAAGCTGTCAGTTAGCACTGCATTATTCATATGATATAGGCCTACTTTATTGTCAATAGCCTGTTGAGATGGCTTAAAAAAACACACATAAAGCATATATTGTCGCAATCGTCTGATTGTCGTCGTCACGTTACAGCTCATAACGATTGTTTTCCCTCAGCTGCAGCTCCAGCGTGACAAAGTTTCTACGAATCCGCTTTTGGACTTTCTGTGAGAGCGTCCTCCTCATATTTAGATACGAATAAAATGACAGGTCATGCATAGATTATTTTTTTGTCTCTGAATTAAAATCTTGATGTATTCACATTGGTTTCTATGTATAAATACACTTGCCCGATACCTCAAGAAGCGCGCAATCAACCGAGGTAGAGAAAGCTGTCTTTAGCATCCCTGTACACTTGCCCGCCCTCGAGCAGGTAAAGCCGGTTCGAATCCCGCTCGGAGCAGGTCGACTAGGATCGGGGAGACCCAGTAAAAGTGCGGGGGATAAAAATACACTTTATTAAAAGTGCGGGGTCCCCTACGGCCATGTAATCTGCGGCCATGCTTGAATTGAACACTAAGCTTGCTTCCTTCCATCCGTCAGACTCGCGTGGTAGCCAGGCGTCTCATTCAATGGCGAGCTCAGTCAGTTGACAGTGTGTGCTTCAAGATTCTGACGCAAGTGAGCTAAGATTCCGATTGGCCCAGAGAAATGTCAGTTATAAGAATTATCCAAAAATGTTTTGCATGTCTAGTCTTGTAATCTAAACTTAACTTGGGGCTAAGGCCTAGGAGGAGTTTACAAAAGTAGGTTTTTAGGAAAATTCAAAATGGCAGGAACATTTTTATGACGGAAAATGACGTCTTAGGAATCGAATTGTCATGAGCTCAGAAATCAAAGGAAAAATAATTTTGTTTCTAGCCCTTAGGGGTTCAAAAGTTATTAGCATAAACATAAGTCCAACTATGGACAGGTGGTGGTGCTAGAGGGATTAAGTTAGAGACTTCAGATTTGTTATGGTGACAGATCAGACTGTGCTCTATGAGTGTGCCAAATTTCACAACTTTTTATCAAACGGTTCTATGGGCTGCCATAGACTTCAGTAGCGGAATAATAATAATAATAAATCTAACGATTTCAATAGGTGCCTCTGCACCTTCGGTGCTTGGCCCCTAATAATAATAATAAACAAATACACAACTTATAATAAAAAAACTCAAATATGTTCACAGACTATTCATTATCAAACTAAAAATGCAGTCAACCAAATAGAAACCATTATTTAGGCCAAATTATACTGTGTTGTATACAATCGTGGCTACCGCTCTAAAGTGCAGTGGTGTTAGTCCAAACACATTGTTTTAGACTGGGACTCGAGTCATACAAAGCATTGTTACCATAATACATAGTTTAGCATCCAAGTGTGAATATATAAACATTTAGATTTGTGCAGAATGAAAGAGATTAACTCTGGATTCAGTTTTGCTTTATAGGCTGGCCTAATTGGTTTAGGCTTTAAAATAAATATTGTTTGAAGGCTAATGAATGGAATTTGTTTTACATTTATATTTTTCATTCTTGTTAGGAATTCATTACATTTAAAGGATTTGTTGTGGAAAAAGCCAAAAATAGCTACATGTTATTCATGTAAAATAATGTTTCTAAACATTTATTTTACCATTATTTTGATAAAATGCGACTGACACACCAGTGTGATTTACCTGGGTTTATTTTTTTTATTATTCTCAACAACTTAAGTCTTACCCAGTGCATACTCAGGTACGATTCAGTGTGACAAAGGCACATACCGGTAGGCTATACATTCTCTAATTCTCTAGACATCACTATACAACACATGTCCTTATTAGGAGAAAATATATGTTGTTTTAACAACAACATCTCGTTATTACGAAAAAAGATCTCTTTAAAAAAACAAAATACCTCGTTTATGACATAACTGAGTGGCAATGCATCACCATAGGAAAACAGGATCATCTGGTTTTACTCAAATTTGTGGAGTTTGCATAATAAGTGATGCTGTCAAAAAAAAAGGACAGACTCTATCTGGACCTGACTGTATATTATACCATTCAGCCGGAATGCATGATTTTCCTGTTATAACTGTAAAGCTGCTTTAAAACCTCTTTATTTTACAAAACACTATATAAATAAAGGTGACTTGTCTTTACTTGACTATTTGGCATATAGGTGATTTATCAAAAATGTTGAACTTAGATGATACTTATGATGATGATGATAATCGCTTCATTGTGTTAAATGCAGGCGTTTAATATTTTAGTCTCAAAATTTAAAGCTTTAGTTGCCCTAACAAGTGTGTTTTGGTTACCTCAGGGCTGGAGGGTTTGGAGGGGAAGGCTTCACTCAGGACCGCAGCACTGGCATTGACGGAATGAGCTAATTCCTGCTCCACCACTTTATGAGTCTTTGCCACTTCCCGGATCCTACAAAACATGATAATTCACATTCAGCTGCAGCATAAAACATACTTCCCCATCCATATAAGACCTTTAATACATGGCTTAAAATTTAATTCAATCAATACAAGGGAATGTCACTTGTCAGGTATTAGAAGTTAGAGTAATGGGTGCGGTTTCAAGGTAAAATGGATACAGTTAATGTCTTTATTAGTTATGAAATAGTTTCTCACATTCACATGCATTGATATTCAATGTGGTGTGACAATCCTGTTTTGTTACAAATGATTATTTTAGACTCTTCATACAGGCACACAAAGACACACCTGTAGATGAGTGAGTCGGCCACTAAGCCAAGCTGCTGAACCTGTGCACATTCCTCCTCCGTCAGATACTCCATGGACTGCTGGGAGTTCAGTCGGGGCCGGGCCGGTTGGCTGTCTCCTTTCCGCTTGTCTTCCCACGATTTCAGCGTGCTCTCGAACGCCTTGTGTCATAGCAACATACAATGTTGGTGAATGCAGAGCATCTACATTCAAATTTTATTTGAGAGTTTTCATGATCGCTACATGACGTGATCAGGTAGATGTGTACGTTTATTGTGTGCGGATTTAATATTTTTAACATGCGCGCACTGCTCAACGTTTTCCGCAGCTGTCGCATACTAAACATCCTCCTTTTCTTTGTTTTTGACCTCGACTAGTCACTGATCAAGGACTACAGAGGGTGCAACATGATAAAAAAACATCTTTGATGTCCACTTTTACGCTCTGTTTCCAACAGCCAAAATGACAAATAAATGCATACTCAGAGAGTGCTCCGAGAGATATGTTTGATTATACCATCTGGACGCTCCAAACTGATCAGGTGAATGCATGTTTTAAACAGCTTATTGTACACGTTCTCTCACTAATTAATTTATATAAATGTAATCTTTATTGTGCTACTTTATCTGTATCTGATTTAGAACGAGCAGAAAACTGTGAGAAATATAATGACCCAAAGACAAAAGAAGTAATAAAAAATATGCTGTAGGCTTATGGCCAGACTCTAACCCAAGTTTGAGTCTCGGCTCGAGTTTCAGACTTATTTGTTCATTAATGACATCATCAGCGACTAGTTAGCATCAACTGTTTTTTTAATCGCCCTGCTTATATTTCTCAAGCAGTAAAAACACCTCTTCCCGCAAAACTAAGCTGATAATGCTTGTTTTTCTGGTGAAACTGCCATAGGAGGTTCTGCAGGTTAGGTTAGTCTAATGGAGACAGCAGATCACCCGTATTCCACAAAGTAAAAAGGATTACGCCACACATAGAGGTGACTGGCAAAGCTGGTTTGTTCAGAAAGATTCACAAAGTTTTTAAAGAAGAGGATAGCACACACACTGACCCGGTCTCTGGTGAGCATCTGGGCTCGGTTCTTGTGGACGATTTGGACGATGCCAGGAGGCTGAATCCAGGCCTCACCATCCACCTGCACAGGTACGCCTTCATCACCCAGGATGGTGATCTTCACCTGCCGACACTGAGGAAACAGCTAGTGTCAAAGCACATTTGAACTCATATGACTCATGTAAGAATAGTTTTAAAATTATGTTTAAATTGCCAGATAATGAATATTACTAACTTATTTACAATAAATATGTTCTCATATACACATAAAAACCATTATATGATATTAAAAACCAATGTTCAAACATTCACCTACACTGCACACTTAAATAAAGTTTTTTTGTATCAGAATACAATCAAAGTTATATTTAAAAAAAATCCTGGTTAATCAAAGCTTAATAATGGCAGTGAATGGGAGCCCAAAATTTGAAGACCAAAAAAGTGCAGTGTGCAGAGCGGTCTGGACGAAGCTTTATAACCTGTTAAATATGGATATTTTTCTTACACAAATGCATCACTTCTCTTGTGAAGGCCTTTATTAAACCCCCGGAGCCATGTGGAGCAGTTATATGATGAATGGACGCACTTTTTTGGGCTTCACATTTTTGGATTCCATTCACTGCCATTATAAAGTTTGGAAGAGCAAGGACATTTTTTAATATAACTCTGATTCTATTCGTCTAAATTAAGAATGTCATAAGATGGCTTGAGGGTGAGTAAATCATGGGCTAATTTTTATTTTTCGGGTGAACTGTATATTGAATATTTAATAAAATGAAGTTTAATTTGTGGAAGAACACTTTTCCCAGAATTATTAACTGTAATTATGCCTAATTTACTCAATTTTGAAGAAATTAGTCAAATTACTGATGCAATCATTGTGTTGTCACAATATTTTTTTTGCACTAATTCCTCAGTTGTGTGACTGTTGAATTGAATTCAGTATCTAATTTCCAGTTAGGGTGTTATTTCAACCTCTAAATTGAAAGCAAGATAATTGTTAAATTCTGCATTGTGTCCTGGTGTTCAGACCTGGGCGATGCGGTGATGCTGTATGTTGATGACTCGCGACATGGCCATCTGCATGCTGCCGAACACAGCCACCACTTCCAGCTTCTTATCATCAAACGATGGAGCTCCAAAATTCTACACAAACAAATACAATCGCAGACATTTCATAATATCCATCCATCCATCATTCCATCATTCCATCCATCCATCCATCCATCCATCATCCATCCATCCATCCATCCATCCATCCATCATTCCATCATTCCATCCATCCATCCATCCATCATCCATCCATCCATCCATCCATCCATCCATCATTCCATCATTCCATCCATCCATCCATGCATCCATCATCCATCCATCCATCCATCCATCCATCCATCCATCCATCCATCATCCATCCATCCATCCATCCATCCATCATGATTTTCTACTTTACAGAAAAGAATCTGTTCGCCTACAGTGACATGAGTTAGATAGAGATCAAATAGCCAAACAGCATCATTCCAGGCAGGATGGTTATCCTCTGGAATATGTGTATTATGGAATATGTTTTGACATTTTCCTTTGCACATATTGTACTGTTACTTAAGCACTACTGGATGAGCAAGAGCTTAATTTTATTTTATTACAGTTTTTCTCAGTCGCTTTGGTACATTTCTCAGATCAGAATTGAAATTCTCAGAACTACCTGTTCAATTCTCACATCATTGTGTCACTTGTGCACATCAAAAAAGCAGTTTCTCATTTCTTTGAACAAGTTGCCAATGCTTTGGTACATCCATGCAAATTATTATGTACAATTCTCTGTTGTTTCCTACATTATCAGTTGCTTATGTCTTGTTGATCAAAATGTATTATATTGGTTCTCTGTTGAATAGTCTCGACCCCCACAACATTTAGGCACAAGCTCATAGCATAAGTCTTTACATGCAAAATGGTTGAACAAGTTGTCATAATATGTCAAGCATATTTCTATACTTTCTATATTTCCATTAGACTTTTTTCTAAATCTGTCCTGAATTGGTAAATTGCTCCCAGGTGAATCTTGACTTTCTCTAACGAAGGTGCTTCTCATGAAGCATCAACTAGCAGGTATATATATATATTTCTACAGCACCACATGTATCACTTTCCCTATGCTCACATTTCTTCTTTAGGGTTTTTTTTGTGTGTGTGCTTTTCAGTGCTGTCTTTTCATTTCTGTATCTCAATGACATAAACAGTAACAGTAATACAAACAGTAAGAGTGTAAATTTGAATCTTTTCCATTCTCTTGCAATTACACTCACACATGCACTAAGATGTAACTTACAATTGACAATAACTGTCATCAAAACTTCAGCCATAGTTTCCATCAGAACATCCCTCCAGAGTAAACTGTTTTATTGACGTCTTATCCGTACACAATGAAACAAGGACTTGTCATTCTGATGGCACTGACATGTTCATTGACATATTGATATTTACTTTTGAGAGATGAACTAAGGATTTTGAGTAAGAGAGTGGCTCTTGCAGGTTATCCATGGTGTTTTGCTATTTGTACAAATTGTTTTGAGAAATTGTGAGTTTGATTCGAGAAATTTACCAAAGCGACTGAGAAAAACTGTAACTAGACTTCAGTGTACTGTATATTTTCATGCTTATTGCACTTAAGTGCTCTTTAACGCTGTCATCTTTTTCTATTTTCCACCATTTGTTCTCCACACCTGTTTCATATTGCTTTCTGTTTATTCGCCACAATGCACTTTGCTACACTGAAAATTTGTTCTTGATGTGTTTGTAAATGTGGTTTATGCATTCTAAAAGTTGTTTTTGCAGTAAGAAAGTCTGGCCAGGAGCCATTGTTTATTGACAGCACAGAACATAAAAGAGATGCACTGAAGATAAATCAACAGCACAGTTTCATCTGTACAACTCTGAGCTGATTTTTCACTTTGTTGAACTAAACTGCCCTCCGGAAAGTAATGTTATACGTTCTGAACTGAAATTCTGTTTCATTGATGGACTCACATTGTCCTCTTTGGTGCCCCCCCAGAAATTAATGCCTCCTGCATAGCTGGGGATGTTCAGAACAGCAAGACCCTGAAGACTCGGCAAAGACATGGGCACTCCATCACACTGCACACAGAAAGAAAGAAAGAGAAAGAGAGAGAGAGAGAGAGAGAGAGAGAGAGAGAGAGAGAGAGAGAGAGAGAGAGAGAGAGAGAGAGAGAGAGAGAGAGAGAGAGAGAAAGAGAGACTTTGACTTTTGGGTCTTCTTTAATCAATCAATAAATACATAAGAGCCTTATTAAATAAATAACAACAAACATCCCATCAAACAAAGGCATTTGTGCCTACTTACATTACATTTTTACATGCTTTTTTTTTTTTTTTTTTTTTTTTTTTTTTTTTAAATTAAAAATTAAACAGTAAACAGTCATCAACATCAACATCACAAATACAATGATTTACAGCCCATTTACCTTTAAACATCTCCATATCATTCACCAATTTGTAATATGTAAACTCAATTTTAATACGAGATTTTAATAATCCCTTTAAAACAGACACAACATCAGTTGACCCAGCATCACTCATGCGATGTTTTCTTGATAGCCATATCGCCAATTTTGCCTGACCAAAAAGAAAGTTTAACAGAACATGTTCTTCCCTCCTACTTTTAATATACTTAGGTCCATAAATAAAAAGTACTGGAGTAAAAACTTCTCCTAAATTTTGAGCCCACTCTTCTAAGATAGAAAACAAGGATTGAAGCCTTTCACACTTGAGGAACAAATGAAACACGTTCTCCTCCTCACTACAAAATGGACAACCCACCCCAACCTCTGGATCAAGGTGTGCTCTGTGTCTGTTTGTAGCTATACTCCCGTGCACTACTCTCCACTGAAGGTCACCAGACCTTTTCTCAATGGGTAGCTTATACAGGGACCTCCAGCGTCCTTTAGGGGATTCACCTGGCCCTAGAACCTCCCGCCATTTGGACTCGCTGACACTCTGCAGTGTGTTAAGATGCCACACTTTCACACACATAGTGTAAATGTCTCTCTTGTTCGCATCGCCAAAGGCGGCCAAAAAAGGTGTCTTAAATGACAATATACAACCTTCTTTTTCTTGCCATGTACCAGTCTTTGCTGTAAAAAACAATTCTGGAAAGTCAGAGTTATCAGCCTCTTCATCAACAGTCTCCATTGCCTGTCGAAAATCCTGAGGCAGAGACTCTAGAATCTGAGTCAACATATTTTGTGCCATCCTGACTGATTTTATTCCAAGTTTTGAAGCAAAATTTTCAGGGCTTATCCAACTTTTTTTATCTTTTAAATGTCCAATTTTTGTCATATTTGCAGCCCACATGGCTTTTCTGAAAGTATCTGATTTGAAAACATTTGATTCCAGTTCAGAATTGAAAAAAAGTGGTTCCTCTTTCAGCCATAATTTTTCTGTGTTAGCCGCACTCCGTGAAAAACTAAAAATTGTCCATGACTTTAAAATTGATCTGTAAAAGACACTCAGCCCACTTAAATTCAGTTTGTCAAAGTCCATCAAAAACAAATGGCGGTCCAGCTCCATGTTTCCAGCTCTTCTTAGGAGGGCACAGGCCACTTCAGCCCAGCTCACATCCACTCCATAGAGCAGTCTTTGCGCCGTCTGCATTCTGAAAGTCCGGAGTCTTGCTCTGATGTCCACCAGTCCCTGGCCTCCTTCTTGTCTAGGTAGATACAGTACCGCCGCCTTCAGCCAGTGCTGTCCCGACCAGAAAAAATCCACTAGTCGCTTTTGTATTCCTCGCACTAGATCCTCAGGAGGTTCAAGTATTGTCATTCTATGCCAGAGTGAAGAAGCAACCAAGTTGTTGCATATTAGGACCCTCCCCCTATATGACAACTGGGGTAGCAACCATTTCCATCGAGACAACTTTGCACACACTTTCTCCAAGAGGCCTTCCCAATTTTTCTTCTTAAACTCCTCTGTCCCCAAGAACACTCCTAAATAATTAAACCCTGCACTTCCCCACTGTAAACCACCAGGAAGGTTAGGACCTTTGGAAACACTACCACACCATAAAGCATCGCTCTTTCCCCAATTAACTACTGCTGATGAGGCTCTTCCATACAACTCTAATGCCTGTTTAAGCACTTGAATATCACTTTGATCTCTGATTATAACAGTGACGTCATCAGCATAGGCCGAGAGTTTAACAGAACAGTTTAGGGCATTGAGCTGCAGGCCCTTTAACTCTCTTCTCATTTTACATAACAAGGGTTCAATTACAATGCTGTATAATTGGCCCGAGATTGGACAACCTTGTCTGATTCCTCTTTTAACTTTAATAGGAATACTCAAAGCACCACCCATTTTGATCATTCATGTCGCTTCGGCATATAAAAGTCCAATCCTTGAAATAAATTTTTCCCCAAACCCAAAAGCATTTAGAGTTTCAAACAGAAAAACATGATCAACCCTGTCAAAGGCCTTTTCTTGATCCAGAGACACCAGGCCCATACTAACATCTTTAAAATAAGCATAATCAACAACATCCCTGATTAAATGAAGATTATCCATGATTGACCTATTTTTAACACAATATGACTGATCCTTGTGTACTACTTCATACAACACCTTATTTAATCTATTTGCAAGAACCTTTGAATAGATTTTATACTCTGTACACAAAATTGCCACAGGTCTCCAATTCTTTAAAAGTGTTAAGTCTCCTTTTTTCGGGAGCAAAGATAATACAGCTCGTTGACAGCTAGTTGGAAGAAACCCTTCACTGAAACATTCCTGAAGGACTTCAAAATAATCATCTCCAATTATTGTCCAAAATGATTTATAAAACTCGGCCGGTAGTCCATCCAGGCCAGGGCTCTTGTCTGAAGAGAGACCCTTTACAGCCAGAGAGACCTCCTCAAAGGAGATGTCAGTCTCTAAGAACACTTTATTATCCTCAGATAGCACCGGTAAGTCTTTTAGCAGCTCTCTTCTGCAATGTTCATCAGATGTTTCAGCAGCGTACAAATTGGAGTAAAACTCAACAGCAATCTTTCGCATTTTCCGTGGTTCTGAAGTAACATGTCCATTATTGTCCTTTAATGAAAGCATCAAATTCTTCTGGCCCACTTTGCGCTCTAAATTAAAAAAGAAAGTCGTAGGAGCATCCATGTCCTTCAGGGTTAAATAACGGCTTCTTATGAGAGCTCCTTTAACCCGTTCATTCAGTATTAAACTTAAATGATTTTTCTTTTCAGTCCAGCGTTCTTTTAAATTAGCATCATCATTGACAGTCATTTCCATTTCAATATCCACAATCTCTTTTTCAAGCCACTTTAAAGTATTTTTTAAAACTTCAGATGAATAAGCAGAAAATTTCTGACAGAAATCCCTTATGTGCACTTTTCCAACTTCCCACCACTGTATAATACTTCCAAAAAGGTGTTTTTCTGCTTGCCATGCTTCCCAAAACAGCTTAAAAGTTTCACAAAACTCTTTATCTTTTAAAAGTTTGGTGTTAAAGTGCCAGTAACAGCTTTTCTGTGTACTTTTAGACAGTGTGAAACCAACCCTAATGAGTTTATGATCAGAAAGTATGTTAGGAATAATTTCTGTACTAACAACTCTATTTTTCAAATTACAAGATATATAAAATCGATCCAAACGAGCAGCAGAAATCCTATCATTACAGACCTTTACCCATGTATATTGTTTTATAGAAGGATTGTGTTCCCTCCATACATCAAAGAGATTCAAATTTTCTATAAAACCAGCTAAAGTAGATGCTGAAGATGCATGAGTTTCCTCCCCATTTCTGTCAAGAGTAAAATCAAGAGTGCAATTCCAGTCCCCTCCCACAACAATATACACATCTTCATTTTCTTCACTAACTATTTGTTCAAACTTTTTGAAAAGTAAACTCCTTTCTGCTCCAACATTTGGAGCATAAATATTTACGAACAAGAATTTAAAATTACCAATTTCAGCTTTAACAGTTAAAAGCCTTCCTGGCTCTATTTCATTTTTTAATAGCACCTTAGCATTTATAGTAGGAGAAAAGAGGATAGCCACACCAGCACTTAAATTGGTCCCGTGACTGAGAACATACTCTCCCCTCCACCACAAACCCCAGTCAACTTCATTACTCAAACTGCTATGAGTTTCTTGCAAGAATGTAACACTCAGTTCTTTCAGATTAATGATTTCGGATAAAACCTCATTCTTTCTCCTATCCCTCATCCCATTGATATTGAGAGAACCAACCCTTAAAATCTCCATAAGAAAATTAGAGAGAAGGAGATAACAGATCAGATAGAAACAGAAACTTTCAGCCATTACAATTATTTAGATTTTCCCTTCGCTTTTCCCATCCTTTTTCCTGATCTAACAACAGTTAAATACTTTTTAAGACGAAATCTTTTCTGTTGTGAAAGTTCATCATAGCTGCTTTTTTTACTAGCCCACATAACTGAGGCAATAAACTTGTCAGCATCAGGGAAATAATCTCTTATTTCAACACCTGCCTTTCCTTTTGTCTTATCCAGAAATGAATTAATCTGCTGAAGGGGATATAAATCCTCTACAACATCATCCCTCATTCCATCATCAGTATACTGTGATAAACTTTCAGTCTCATCAGCCATATCTTCCTCATAAACACCTTTCTGTACAACATCATCATCATCAGCGTCACTCTGATCATCATCATCCTCCCTCACTTCTTTTTCAGGTAAATTAACACATCCAGGTTTCTCCACACAGCTAGCATTTTCATCCAGCTCACTCACCTCCTCCTGTTGCTCGTCTTCTCCCTCTATAGCTTCTTTATCCTGCTCTTCGGTTCTCTCCTTTTCTTTGTTATTAACCGGTAGCATTTCTTGATTAACTACCGTCACATCATTTCCATCATCACGAGATGTAGAAGGGCGCTGTTCTGATCTATGTGGACACATTAATCGCTTATGGCCCAAATCTCCACATTCATAACACTTCAAACTCATCGTACTCGCGTAGACCATGAAAGAATTATCTCCGTGAGAAACACGGAAAGAAACTTCCAAGGTCTTCTCCGGCGAACTGAGAAACATATAAACATGTCGTTTGAAAGACAAAACGTGCTTTAGTGCGGCGTCCTTACATCCAAGTGGGACTGCTTTCATAGGACTTGCTATCTTACCAAATCTCAGTAACTCCTTCACGATAGCTTCATTAGATATGAATGGGGGAGCATTCGAAACTATTACTTTAGTCGCTGGGGCAGATAGCGGGGTTACCGGAACAAAAGTTTCCTTCACCCAAATTCCGCTTACCGTTAGTTCACTAACGAGTGCTTCAGTTTTCAAAAACACGACTATCGCTTTATTCATGCGTGACGCCGAGATAATGTTTCCAAAACCAATTTTCTGACCGATAACTAGGAGTAAATCCTCCACTGTCACCCCAGCGTCAGGCACACACCTGCAGCCATTCCGGAGTGACAGAGGGGATGTTCCCTGCGCGTGGGCAGTCGCCATCCCGGCGACTACACAACGCACACACACAAAACAACTTTCCTTCCTATACTGGTAGATTAAAACACAGCGAGGGAGAAATATAAATAAGTGCATAAAGCAGAAAGGAAACACCGAAGAACACTCAACCACGCTCTCAACACGCGCTCAGCACCTCCACAAACTCCCAGCATGCACCAGAGAGCGAGAGAGAGAGAGAGAGAGAAATAAACACTCAGCCCACATGTCAGCATCTCGCATTGCCTTTCTCTCTATCTGTCCAACACATGCTCATACCTCTAGCTGGACTCTTTGTTCCAGGTTCTTGTAGGTTTTCTGCACCAGTTCTTTGGTCCCTAGCACTCCATACCACATCATGTTTTTAGTGCGACTACTGTTTAAAAAAAATGATATTAGCATTTTAGTCATCATTAAATAAACAAATCATTATTACTAAATCCATATGAAAATTTAATTCTATTCAACAAATTGTATTCAGCAATTGTCAAACATGTCTTATTTCTTACCTGCACTTTTTTGGGTGCTCGTCTCTCTTGTTGTTAAACTCCAAAGATATTTTGGCATCCAGCCCGATACCAAAATAGTTATTCATCACACACTTTTCTGTGCACTGCCTGTGGAACAGAGAGAAAAGCAGGATGAATTGTTTAAGCTGAGTCACAGAAAGAATGACTAATGGACAAAAAAGAGTTTTGGAGTGCTAGAAAACAGTAAACTTGGATGTATTCGTCATACACACATCATTCACAATGAAAATGTATAGATGAAACATAAGAACTTGTATCTTATAGTGATGGATATGAGGAATTAAGAATAATTATACAGCTCTGTGAAATACTTGATTCTGATTGGTCAATCGTGTATTCCGGTATTTTATACCCAGAAACACTCCCAGCTTCCACTTCCACCACCACTTACAATGGAAGACTGGAAGACAATGTAAGGCGATCGGCCAAAAATATTTATTCGCTTCAGAAGGCCTTTATGAACCACCCAAAGCTGTGTGGAACACGTTTTTTGACAGACAGCATGCATTTTTTATGGACTTAAAACATATAAAAACAGAGCTACAACTACTTCTATTATAAATCTTGGATTAGCCAGGACTTTCTTAATATAACTCAGATTTTATTCATCTGAAAGAAGAAGATGTCATATACACCTAGGATGCTGACTTGATGGTGAGTAAATCATAGGCTCATTTTTATTTTGGGCCATTAATTTAAACATATATGGAAAAAATATATAGTTACAGATATCTAATTCAAATGAATGCTATTTCATTCTATTAAAGAATCCTGGACAAATGTTTTCAAAAACAGTTTCTTAAGCACCTGATCAGCATATTAGAATGATTTCTGATGGATCATGTGACACTGACGAGCTTTGCCATCACATGAATATATGAAATTTTAAAATATATTCAAATAGAAAACATTTTCAGAAGATATTTCACAATTTTTCTGGTTTACTATATTTTTTATCAAATAAATACTTCTTTCAGATACACAAGAAATGGCTGTATTTTGTTACAAAGTTACATTTAGTTAGAAATGTAACAAATGTTACTGTTTTTAGCTCTATAATTATGTAAATGATGCTAACATAGTTACCGTGCGGCCTATAGCCTGTAGATGGAAAGAAGTCTACTAAAAAAAACTATGTATGAACAATATAAAAACAGATTTATGTCCCCTGAGAACATGATGGACTAGTGTGCCAGTGAGTGGAATAGCAAACACTGTGGTATATTACACTGTCAACATGGTTTTAGAGCTACTGGAACCTCAGATGTCATTACTGCACTTCTCTGGAGAAAGATAAGTGTGTGTGTGTGTGTGTGTGTGTTTGCACAGTCTTACACAGACTCTTCTTCAGAGAAAAGCACAGTGCTGAAGCTCTCTGACTTCTCCAGTAATATAGGGGTTGTAGTGGTTGGACTCAATGTGTTTTGACCTGTCATTGAAATGAAAGAATAGAAGAGTGAGTGAAGTGCAAAATGCAGCCATAAGAAAAAAACCTAGAATCACTACAGAAACTTTAATAGCAATAGTACAATAATAAAAATTGTAGAAACACTTTTCTGGGAAAAATGCTTCTGATTTTATGTTTTTAGTAAGTGGTTGAATGAATTGAAATAATCTACTTTTCAGATATAAGTTCATGCTACTACTCATTTTTAGTAGTTTCATTTCAATTATTTTGAGTATGGCATACTCCTTGATAATGATTCAAAGCTTAATACAATTACTATGACTAGCATATTTAAATTAAGTCTTAATTTGACATATACAGAGTCAATTCAATGAGTTCATTAACTTGATGATTTTAATTTAATTAAACCAGTTGAGTTTAAATATTTGAGTTACACCCTATGTAACTGATTTGTGTAAAACTAATTAAACACACTCATTAATTAATGCAAACAGATCTCTTACAGTAGTTAAATACTCACGTTGAGTATTTAACGTGAATTTAAAGCTAAGAAAACTAATTTTGCAGATGACTGAAAAAATACTTCGGTCCCACTTTATATTAGGTGTCCTTAACTACTATGCACTTACATCAAAAAATAAGTATAATGTAATTATTGTGTTGATGTTATTTGCAAAATACTTTTGCTGCTAATGTGGTGGGATACAGGTAAGGTTAGGGACATGTTTGGTGTTATGGGTAAGTTTAAGGGTGAGTTAAGGGGTAAGGGAAGGGTTAACAGTGTAATTACAGATGTAATACAGCAATAATTACAGCTATAATTACATGCATGTATTCAAAAAAGTACATTGTAAAAACATGTATGTACACAATAAGTCCAGTGTATCAAATAATTAATTTAAGTGTTAGTACATAGCAGTTAAAGACACCTAATATAAAGTGGGACCAATAATTTTCTTTTCTTTGAAAGAACTCAAATTAAATTAAGCTCACTTGATTACACACATTTGTTAAGTAAGAGACAAGAAAAGAGTTAGTAAAACTAGCATCAGTAAAAGGTCTTTTTTCAGAGTGCTCATTTTATGTGATCATGTTGTAGTGATTTATATCGAGAAAATACTATTACAAATAGATTAGAAAATATTTTGATAAGAATATAAATGAAGAATGAAATAAAACACAGTTCTTCATGCAAAATGGATTGTTGAGTGCTGCCCTTTATGTGAGCTAATGCAGTTCCGCATGTTGATTTAGCTGATGTTAATTAACTCTGTTGTGATCCTTGGCCTTTTCTTCTCTCACATCTCCCTGCTCACACAGACAGTTCTGAGGGACGACCTTTTCTGGACATTGTCTGGGTTGCGTGACGTAGATTTTGACTTCCACCAGGGCATGCAAACACAGTTTGTATCCTCCTGATTTATACATTTTATGTCTTCTGTGTTTGGAATGATTTTAAGTCTTCATTTATACAGCTGACCTTCATATTCACAAAACGAGTAATGATCCTTTAACTGTAGATTTTTTATTCAGTGACTTTGGTGGTTGTTTTAATGTTCCTCAGGTCGAGGCCAACAGCAATTTTCAAGCAACTGTGTTAAAAAAACATCTTTCATATATCAAAATGCCAATGTTTGAACAAGCTACGGCAGAGGTAAAACCTTCCAGTGAAAAATGTAATCGAGAAGACTGAACTTCCAATTACTAGGCACCATCTATGGATATCCATGAACTGAGATTGTCACTCACGTGGCTCCGTTTCTTTGAGATCCTCACTGCTGCCTCTTTTGATTGATGAGGAAGAGGACATTCTCTGTACCTGGGTGTGTCTGTTCTGCTCATCCACCACTGAGAGAAAGCAATCTAATTAAATAATGGGTTCAAGTGTCCCAGAAACCACTGTAACATGCAGTTTACATGCTAAACCACAAATTTTAGTTTTAGCTTATTTAAATACAACCGGTGGTAAACACAGTGGAAAGTAATCGTTCAAATGTTATTCAATGAAGCCTTTTTGTGTTTTCTCTGTTTTGAACACTTTGTTGTCTCAGAATTACCTTCATGAAGTACAGAAGTTCAGCCTTACAGTACTCTGCAATGCTTGAATTATGTTCTTTAAGTTTATTCTATGTATTCTAACACTGGCCCAAAATCCACAGAAGAATGCACTCATATATGGTGAAGAATTACCTTTTTCTGCCTGATCTATGATTTGTCGAAGTGCTTTCTTTAGACTGTTGGCTCTTAGCATCAGCTGCTCTCTTGATCTGAAGGGTCTGGACTGATCAGTGTCGCTCTGATCTGGTGAGATGGACCCGGCTGGTACAAGCTGGGCATTGGCGTCTTCGCTGAGAGCCTTAACCAAAGAGTCCAGCTTCTCGTTCAGCATGGCACACTGAGAAAGTCACACAAACACAAGTCAAAGGAGTTTATAAAGAACCAAACTAAATCACTCATTAGTTGACTGTTAATTTGGCTCATTTTTTGTTGATGTTACTTAAGATTTGTTTGTTCCTTTGGCTTATTATTTGACTGTTTGTTTAACTCATAATTTGTCTATTTAAGCTTTCACATGTTCTTTTGGCTCCTTTTTTAACTGTTTGCTCACAACAACTGACAAAAGTCTCCAGCTTTACCTTTTTTGCCATAGCATCAGCCTCCTCTTTATTCTCTGTGGCCCGTTCATAAGCTTTGCCGACCTCAGCCACAAAATCATTAACTGTTCCACAAAGAAACCTGTGAATGAAAGAGATAGGAAGACAACATTAAGAGGTTCAAAAGGAATTTAAAATATATATCTTTTTGGATATACTACAAATCTAACCCTCATAACACATTCATGAACACAAAAAAAAATTGTTTACTCACTTAGCAGATGATATAACATCGCTGTGTTTGTCGGAGTCCAGGATTTTGGTCAAGTGAGTGGCAACAGAATCAGCATATTGTGTAATCTGGATTTTAAAAACATAATTTTAAAGCAGAAAATCTCATTTAAATGTAATTTACACTTCGGTTCAAAGGTTTGGGGTTGGTAAGATTTGTTTTTGTTTTTAAAAAAGCATCACTAATGCAGCATTTATTTATTTGATCAAAAATACAATAAAACAAAAAATAATACTGTGAAATATTATTACAATGTAAAAGAACTGTTCTCTTAGGAATGGATGTGTTGCTTAATATTTTTTTTAATTACTTTTGATCAAAACAATGCATCCTTGCTGAATAAAATATACCTGACCCCAAAAATTTGAATGATTTGGATGATGTTGTTTTAAAAGGGGATGAGTATTTACATTAGCTTTGGATCACATAAATATGAAATTCATTTTGTAATATTATTATATGTATTGATGCATTTGAAGGTCACCTGCAGGGGGGAGGATGGATCTAATGGATCTTCCTCCTTTACGATCGCTGGAGTCTGTTTGGTGGGCACTTCATAGGTCAACACACTCCATCTGTGACACACGCATTTAGGAACAGAGAGATGAGTTTGGATGAGTCATTCATTCACTCATTCATTCCTTCTCCTTCTTTCTCATTGTCTCTCACCTGTCCAGCATCTTGGTTGTAGCTCTCTCCAGTTTCTCCAGTATCTGCATCAGCTGAGCATCATCATCACAGAGTCCTCCCCAGCCCAGGACACGTGCCAGGTCATTTCCTGTGCCCAGCGGTAACACGCCCAGCTGGCACTGTTACACACATGACACAAAACAATAAGAGTGTACTTCTGGGCACTTCTAGAGTTTAAGACAACAAAAAAATAAAAATACATACACCTAAAATCACTTCGCAATAAAAAGCAAGTGATGTGAATGAGTGTATACTTTATGAGAGTAATAAAAAAATACTATATCATATAAATGTTCTACTATTTGATATGTCTACAATATTTAAATGTTTTAAAACTTGATATGATACATGAATGAGTGTAAAATGTATGAATGAAATAAGGACAGCGCGATCACAAATCAAATAGCTCCGATGCCATTTCAGGGTGTCTCTCAGAAATCAGAGCTTTGGCGAGAGTAATGTCAACTAAGACTCTACATCATACATATTTTCTACTACTTGATGTTTATTTAAATATTATAAAACTTGTACGATATGAAGCATCTCTGCATGCTGTCTCTGAGAGAGCGAGACATTTACGCATTCTTTATGATTAGTTCAGATTTACATTTGTATGGATAGTTAAATTGTTTAAGCAATTTTCAACTATTATCTACAGTATATTTTCTTTCATGTTTTTTAATCAGCTATTTTACATAGACTCCTTTTATTTGAGGTTGTGGATGATTCCTCTGGAAATTAAGATAGATAGATAGATAGATAGATAGATAGATAGATAGATAGATAGATAGATAGATAGATAGATAGATAGATAGATAGATAGATAGATAGATAGATAGATAGATAGATAGATAGATAGATAGATAGATAGATAGATAGATAGATAGATAGATAGATAAAATAAAAAAGAGAAAGAAAGAAAGAGAGAAAGAAAGAAAGTAAGTAAGAAAGAAAGAAAGAAAGAAAGAAAGAAAGAAAGAAAGAAAGAAAGAAAGAAAGAAAGAAAGAAAGAATTTTTTCTCCTTTTATTTAATATTTTGTATTATTGTTTTAATTATAAGAGACTTCAATGCATTTTATAATTATAATAAAAAAAATTCACTCTCATGTAATTTCATGAATGCCCAGTTAAAGCTCCCCCCACTTCTGGATTTATCCATATGCAGATGCAAATCATTTTTAATATTGGGTCTGCTGCACACCCCTAGTGCACGTATTCATAATCGCTCATTAATATGTAAGAACTTTATTTGGGGTATTCTGACCTGTTTGTGCAGGCTGAGTTTGTCCAGTTCAGAAAGAACCCAGCCCACGCTCCCATCTCCACCACACACTAGGATACGAAAGGTCTCAAACTTCTGGAAGAGGCGAAGCCTGTACGCATAAACAAAAATATAAAACAACAAATATGGTTCAGAGGGCTAATTCACTTAGCCAACAAAATTGTATGCTCAAAGCAGAATACTATCAACAGCTGCACTAAGATTGAAGAAAATCATGACTGCGAATGTTACAGCTATCAAATAAAAATGTTGGGTTATTTTAAAAAGCTGCTGTGAATGATTTCTGACTCTTTAACTGCCTAAGTCTTTTAATTGATATTGCAGTGTGTTATCAGCGGACGTTGACTTCACCCCAGCTGTGGGCCGCCGTTCATGAGGTCAAAGACCTGCGCCGGGTTCAGAAGCTGCCTAAACCTGCGCAGGAACTTGACGCCCTGGTTGTCACCACTCTTACTGTTCACCAGCACCAGCAAAGGACTTGAGCAGGATGGATTGGTGGCCTTCCAGAAGCCTGCAGTGAGCATGGGATGATGAAGGAGGACAATGGAGGGATTGGAGAGGAGGGAAAGAGAGTAGGAATGAGAGAAGGAGAGGAGAGGAAAAGAACTTGGGAGGGGTGTCGTGTTTGGAAATGTAACCATCTTTAACCACCGTCTCTTTAAGAACATAACTAACTTGATTGATGCAGTATGCAAAAGTTTGAGGTCTCTAAGATTGTTTATGATTTTGAAACCAAGGCTGAATTTACATGATCCAGAATACAGTAAAAACAGTCAAATTGTGAAATATGATTACAATTTTTGTGCTAACCGTTTTGTGCAGCTTGTTTTGTGGAAACCGTGATACATTTGATGATTGGATTCTCATTTATAAAAATATTTTGTAACAATGACTTTTGTCACTTTTGATCAAATTATTACATCTGTGCTGAATAAAAGTAGCAATTTCTTAAAAAAAAAGAGAAATCTTACTGACCTCAAAACTTTTAATGGTAGTGTAAATATTATATTACTGGAATAACATATATTCAATGGTATTTTTAACTGACTAGTGATAATTATACATTTACAACAGAAAACATATGACAATGTTATGGAGACAGCTAAGCTGATGCAGTTGCCAGGGCAACCCTTACCGTCAGAGTCGATGCTGTTGAGTCCAGTGGGTGGAATGATGGAGACCTTACACTGACCCAGAGGACAAACCTTTCCCAATTGCTCCTTACAGCTATTATGCACCTACACACGGAATGTATAGAGAGATACATTAATGGCTACTCACAGAGAGTCTAACAGATGGAGACACACTGGCTACACCTGTATTAATATGTTACAGTCTGTCCTGTAAACTCTGGGTGTTTGTGTGATACGTTTAGTTGTTATGGTTATAGAGTGAAGTGGGTGTGATGCAATAATGTGGGTGTAGGAGATATACGCCACTGTGATCGGTTTTATAGAGTGGGCAGGAAGGTGACGTACGATATCTTTGCACCAGAGGCACCGCCAGTCCTGTAGTCGGCGGACACTGCCACAGTTTCGATCGCACACCACACACTTAGCACTAACCGGCAGGTTTCCCTCCAACCACTGGTGAGGCATTGCCACCTGTATACACAAACACAGTAATTTAGGTACAGATTACCACTGAGACCAAATCATATGCATGTAGAATTTAAAAGAGTTCACTTACCCCATCCTCATCTTCAATGATGTCATTTCCTATGGACGCCAGAGTGGTCCACTTACAGTTATTTGTGGATCGTACTGCACAGCGCTTGTGGGCTTTGAATTTACACACTAACACACACACACACACAAAGAAAAGATTAAAGAGATCATCACTAGAACGTGACAACAGGCTGAAGGCAATGTTTGTATTCATGAGTCATTGATTACGCTCTAAACACACAACGTCATTGTTCGTCCTTCGAGCAGAATAAACAATGTGGGAAAAGGTAAATGGCACCCAAAGGAAAAATCCAAACAAACTGTTCATAAAGAATGAGAGAGCGAGAGAAAAAAAATGAAATGCTTAGACTACGATACAAAAAAGCTTTCTGTTTATGTTTACCTTCACAGGAAAGACCATGAGAGGTGACCCCTGGCAGAGCCTCTCGACACACGTTGCAAAAGGTGGGCCGGGCGTGAGAGCAGGCATACCAGTTGTGCATCCCGGAGAAGTGCTCCATGTTAAACTGACTGGCCTGTGATAAAAAAAAATGATGTCAACATCACTGCACTATAAATACACATCCAAATAATAAGATCTGTGGTGGTTCTCAGCAAGCTTTAATGGGGCCTCAAGATGACTTATAGGCTACATTCATCACTGCCAGTGACAACTGCCTTTACTTACAGTTGTGAGTCTCGAATTGTCCTGTTCAAACAACAACTTACAGTAGAATCTTGAATACTGTCTGTATGAACGTGCAAAAAAATAAATAAATTCTCTACCAGTAACAATAGCTACAGTGACCAACGTAATATTAAAGATAGCGACATCCATACAATTGAAAAGTGTCACTTTTGACACAACAAAGTGAAATCGAGCTGCGCGTTCATCTGCCAAATCTTCATTAACCGACAGCAGCTTTTATATTTGGGTGGCGAGCGGAGCATTTGAGTCACGCATAGATCACAAAACTGACGTGAGCCAGTGACAGGATTTAAAACCTTCCGATGATGCAGATCATATCTCCATCACTGTAAGTTGCCAAAAGCGAAACCACACACGAAAACCCACGATACACAGCAGACATGCCTTTGTGCAGAATGTGATGTGACTGACAACTGACAACTAGTTGTCCAGTCTGGTTTCGTTCACACAGCACAGGTTTTCCTAGAATGCGGTTGAGTTCTGAAAATATACAGGTATGAGTTTAGTTATAGAATAGGGTTGTCACTCCCGTAAATAACTTAACTGCGTGTGAACGTAACCGTATTAAGGACTTTATGGATAAAATACAGGGATGGCAAATGTATTCTGTTGCTGTGTGATCAAATCGCCATAATGTTTTAAATTAAAATGTTCAAGTAAATTAAAAATGAATGTAATAAAACTTTATAAGCAATCTGCATTTTATATTATGCAAATCTCTAAAATATTTTATTGAAATTGTGTGCATTGAGGAGTAAAAAGGTCAAGAACCACTGATATAGGGTCCACACATAAGCTAATGTTATAGACAAAGACTGGCCTGGGATCTGGTAGAAGATTTTTTTATTTATAACTTTGGCTTATGAAAAGCACTAAAAATGTTCACATCACATGAATTGACACACTAACTACTTTACATCAATATTTCACCCAAACACAATTACAGTTATAGCAGTTACTCCCAAGGCTTTTGTTTATTGATCACTTAACAAAGAGGGAAGAGAAATCCATGTGAAGGAACATTAAACTGCCAATATCAGCATCAATGCGCATTATCAACATTTGAATGATTTTGAAGGGGTTTAAAGGTAAAGGTTCAGACACTGACCTCGTAAGTCTCCCATTTCTGTACAGACTTCAAAGCACTGATCCAGTCTTCCATCTCCTTCCTGCTCTCAGCACACAACATCAGCTTACGGAATGGAGTGATAACCTGGAAGAGAATGAGAGACATCAAAAATCAATTGTGAGCTAGAAATGAAGAACGAATAGGGCTGTTTCGCAAAATGTATTGAGATACATAGGCATATTTAAAAATGGTTTATTATGTTTTTAAAACAGCCATTGAAGAGAGGTTTTGCTTACTGTGAAACTGTTGTTGATGTTCTTGGTGCTGGTCTCGGCCACGCTGGCATCTGAGAGGTCGACCTCATCAAATATGAGAGACTATAAGAATAAAGTAGCACGTTTTTGTCACCAACAAGCACTGATACAAGCACCTGTATTTAGCATCACCTGAGGTTCAATCTACCCCAGGGGGACTATGCTTTTACCTTTGAATCTTTGGCATAATAGAGAGTCCTGCCTCGCAGTTTGAAATATCTCCTCTTCCATCTCTGAAAAGAGCTGGTCTGTTTGAGTAGAATACCCTCCTTTACACTCTTCTACAAAACAATGCAGAGAAATAGAAAAGAAAAAATTAACGTGTACAGACAGCTATTGCAAATACAACGATTTGATTTGTTTTGATAATAATGTTCATGTATTCCTACTGCCACATTTTTAATAATGAAATTTTTCATGCCATGCTAGAACTGGCTATTTTTAGAAACTGTTTCACAGCCCAGTGGATTTACTGGTGTTCATAAATTGCTTCTTTTGCATGTGCATGAAAATCAGTTTTCTATTTGTTATACTAAATCATAATAAGAAATGAACACACACAACCCCCTGAGGCTCCAACTTGCATTTACAAATCTGTACTTCAATAACAATGGCTTATCGCCAGGACCAGATGGAATTGGTGGTCTTTTTTCTGTTGTTTCTGGTTTGGTACATGATAAAAATGTATTGAACAGAGCTTTATACTCTAATTGGTGGACGATTGTATAAAATTAGACAGAATATGTATTAAACAAACATTCATGGTTTTGTTAAAGGATATTTCACCCAAACATGAATATTCTGTTATAATTAAGTTGTTCCAAACCTTTATTAATTTATTCTGCTGAACATTCACACATACACAAAAAAATATATATATTTAGAAGAATATGGGTAACCAAACAGTTTATTGGCCCCACTAACTTCCATTGTACATGGAAAAAAATACTGTGAAAGCCCATGGGACTCGTCAGCTGTTCTTCAAAATATGTTCTTTTGCATTCAGCAGAAGAAACCAATTCATACAGATTTGGAACAACTTGAGGATGAGTAAATGATAACAGATTTTTTTTTATTTTGGGGGGATTTATCCCTTTCATAGCTTTGTTAACGATCGGTATTAGAATTCTGTGTAAATCTGCAGCGATAACGGATTTTTGTATATAATGTCAATGACTTCAGGGGAAAACATTTATGAACTTGCATTTTGATTGGTATATTAAAACTCTATGAGAAAGAAGAAGAAAAAATCTACAAGCCTCTATAAGATTTACCATAACAACACCATCAAAACTCTCGCTAACTTCTTTTCTTCACTCTTTCCTTGCTTAATTGTTCATAAGAAAATATTTGTTTACTGTAAAGGCTTTACGGTACGCATATAATAAAACCTGATCTGTCACTTAGCAAAATTCCTGACTCAAGTGCCAACAACACTGAAGGAGGATCTACCACATTTCCATAAAGTTCACTATGGACCTCCAAAACATGATTAGGTCTTCGATTCATCTCTAACTTTCATCATAAACCCTGACACTTCAATCTAGTCTAAAGGGCAGAGCAGCCAAAAGACTTTCTAGAAGTCATCAAATACAGCTGTTCTTCAAGGCACATAAGCAGTAAAATCGAATTACAACGGAGTCTGTCCTTGTCTAAACATGCAGTGGCATATTCTGTGCCCTCTGATGACGTGGGATGTGGATTTCATAAGTGTATTATGGCAGAACGCCGCCAGCAGCTCAGTCAGCATTGAGACAGGCTGATGGGACAGAAACGACAGCAGACCTGTCTTTCGCGGCTCTGTCACGCTGAAAAAAACGAGAGTGAGAGTGCTGTAGCTAATCATTAATGAAATCAAAGTGAGTAAAGTCAGGCAATCTGCCAAGAGTCATGATGACGTACGCATGAAGAGAGTGAATTCACAAAGAGACAATAAGATACTGCACGGAAAAGTCATGGACTGGTGGGTGTGGGATTACAAATGTACTAATTGTTCTATCAAGGTTCCAATGTAACAGTATACAAACAGTTTATGTACATAGTGTTTTACAGTTTCGAGGTACAGATTGACTACATTCTAACGAGATCAAGCTAATCAGTCTTTTGTCTTTATGCACCTCCTAATCATTTAGCATGGCAGCACAGTTGTGATTTAGTCTCTGATAATGCAAAGGTATGAGCAATACTGTCAGAGTGATTAGTTTGTCTCTGATAATTTGAAGCAACATTGTCAGAGTGATTGGATTTGTATCTATGCATTTGAATGGCACTGTTATGCTGATAGGATTAGGACTGGTGACACTGAAATGTCTGAGGTGGGTCTGTTTACCTATACAACATTTGCATTCCTTTGTTTAGATTGTCTCCTCTACTGTGTAAATCACTCTCCCTGAAATGTGGATAAAGTACAATGTGTACTGTTTAGATTTAGACCTGGACGACTGCAGAGTGTGTTTCTCAATAAAGAGTAACGCCTGCCCGAAAGATATACCCAAGTTCTCCTGGTCTTCACTTCTGAATTTCCAACATGGAAAAAAAAACATCTCTGTATCTCTCTGGCTATATTTTAACACACCACGGTGACCATACTGCACTTCAAGACAAGAGTAAACCAGTAGTAAAATTATGCCTTTTGAGTTAAACTGACATAAAAACTGCATGAAATACATCATGACTGTTCACACTGATGCACAGCTTTACATATAAAATGTATCAGATCAGAACTGAAAATGTTGGGTCACGTAAGGATTTGAGCCACATTCATCTGCAATGTCAATGTAACCTCTGAGTCACTTTTGCAGGCGATTATACTCTCGGCGTCCTTTTCAACTAGTGTCTCATTTTCTGCGTCATGACTCCCAGCAGGACTCATAAATATATGTGAATTGCCTCCGGAAGGTAAACCGCCCCTTTGATAGCATACAGTAAAAAAAAAAAGCATACCGTTTTCTCGTAGAAGTAGATTTAGGGATAGGTTGAGTCCAAAGTTATTATATTTAGATTAATATAAAAAGAATATAGTATGTATGTTCTCATTATGCATGTATGGTCAGGTTTTGCTATTTTTGTGGCAACACAGTCCCATAAGGGCAGTCAAATCTACAACCAATTACATTATAGAAACAAAATATCTTTTTAAAAAAGGGGTAGGTTTAGAAGTGTAGGGTTATCATATATATATATTCAAGAAAATAGTAGGTCAAAAACAATAAAAGTCACAGAAAGTACATAAAAAGAAGCATATGTAATACATAAATCGGTGTGTGTCAAGTTTAGGCTTACAACAAGGGTAAGATGCTTATACATCACTTTAAATCATTTCCCTCTGGTTTTAGGTATAAGCTATAGGGTATGGTAGGGTTATGTTTAAGGGTAGGGATAATTTTTTTTGGATAAGAATGTTGTTCCAGGATCAATAAAATATGTTGATCCAGGAACATGTCTTACTTGGCAAAATCACGGCGAAAGTGTGCCTCCCAGTACGGCAAGATAAACATCAGACCCAGACATCCCTCACTCCATCCTTTCAAAACTGAGCTGGTTCCACATTCATAAAAGATGAGGACATCTTTGATCCATCGCTCGCTCGCTCGCTCTCTCTCTCTCTCTCTCTCTCTCTCTCACACACACACACACACACACACACACACACACACACACACACACACACACACACACACACACACACACACACACACACACACACACACACACACACACACACACACACACACACACACACACACACACACACACACACACACACACACAAAACAATTTCCAAAGGACGTTTTTTATACTGCAAACGGTATATTCTATTATTCTATACCCAAGCCCTAAATCCATCACAGAAAACTCTGTAGCTAATGGTGTTAATCACTAAACTTTCATGGTTTGCTTAGCATATGGTTGTGATATACAATTATTTTTTATTCAGTTATTTGGGTTTATAAAATAAACAATATACAATTATTTTGTCCCCGAAACAGAGGGTTTACCAGGACCACACACACACGTCAAATGGTGACTCAGAGAAGTCTCACAATGATTGCTATTTTTGTTTAATCTCTACCTCTTCCTCTGCTAATCCTTCTCTCTCTCTCTTTTAGTTCATCTCAAATGCTTCACCCTGCTCTTCTATTTCTCCTTTCTCTCTTCTTTATTGCGTCATTTCGCCTCTCCCTGCTCATTCCCCTCTGTTTGTTGTCATTCTCTCCCCTTTTTTTATCCTCTTCTTTTGTCCTCTCTCCCATCTGAAGGGCACAGTGCCTCTGCAATGCTCTACATAGAGCTGGAACTACAAATCCCATGATTCCTTTCAGCAAAGCTGATTAGATCCAAGGAGTTATAAAACCTGGAGAGCTATCTGGCAGCATTTCCATTTATCTCAATGGCTAGTGTATGCAGCCCAGAAGTACACAGACTGGATGCTGCTATTTTTACTTTATGGGTTGGCAGGGACGTATTGATTAGAAGTTTGACAGAAACATTGATCTATAGGAAAATACAGGAAATATAATGTAAGTAGAAAAGTGGTCAAGGGCAAAGACCGCAAGTGCAGGTATTTGGATAGGCCCAAAGTTCAACAGCAATAAAAAAGAAAAAAAGAAAAAAAAGAAAAAAAGAAACACAAATGTGATGTGGTTATGGTTGAATCAAGGGTCAGGAGCAAAGACATTGGTTTATAAAAGTGACAATAAATACATAAAGAAGGCCTATATTTGTGTAATTTAATTAAATTGCTGTATTATTGAAATACTACTATGATGTGAATACTAATATTTCAGTTCAGTTCAGGTTTTCTCTGCTCTGAAGTTAACCTACTTATATCTAAACTATGGCTTTTTCTTAAGAAAGATATTATTGATATTATTATTATTATTATTATTATTTTTAAACTAGTAGAATGAATGTCATCTTCTGACCTCTGTAATGCTGTTAAAGTGGATCTGAGTGGCTCTTTAAGTCAAAGCAGTAGAGCTATTAGGACAATCATGTGTCATTATACTCATAATGTGACTCCGACCTAGTTAAGCAAATACGCAATATATGATGAGTGAAAAAAGAGTGAAAAAAGATCATTCCACTAAACGTGTAAGGGAGCAATGGGAGAAAATTAAAAAGAAGCATGGTCCTTCAAATACTGAACACTCCCCAAAAATTATTTTGTTAATACGAGAGATGAATAAAATCAAATGCAGGGCATCTTAACTAAGTGTCCATTAAGAAGAAATCAACCAGGGAGTGACACGGCACAATGCTTAGTAAATCAACATACAGTATACACTGTAAAAAATGATTTAGAAAAAACCTGGTTGCCTTAAATTTTTGAGTTCATTGAAATAAAAATTTTGAGTTAATACAATGAACATTTTTAAAGATTCAACAACCTTTATTAAAATGATTATTAAAAGATGTTATAAGCATATTGGGTAATTGTGTGTGTTTTATTTCCAATGATGCAGTGAAACATGCCAAATAGTGCAATTTTCATGATTTCAAATGTTTTTGCGTTTCAGATACAATAATATTTTAAGTTTCTATTTATTAAACAAATTTCCTTCATTGTATCAACTCAAATTTTTAATTTCAATGAACTCAAAATGTTAAGGCAACCAGGTTACTTACATTTTTTAAAGTTAAACCAACAAAAAACAACATTTTTTTTTTTTTACAGTGTACATGTTATTCTGTTATACTGACCTTAAAGTGCCTATATAGAAAATTACCTTTCATGTAGTGTGTAACATAGTTCTAAGTGAATTTAACATTTTTAAATCTGAAAGTGCAGCAAAGTTATTGTCTCTCAAAAGTAAGAGTAGACTCTGAGTCAATTAAACATTTTTGTCGTAAGCAGTTTTGTTGTGAAGTCATGACAAAACATTAGCATATTGTCCAGACCAGGGAAACTGCAGCGGATACTGGATAGCATCATGTCGAGAAGATGCTGTGCTCTACAGTGTGTTTCTTGTGTTTTATATTGTGTAGGTACGTATCTAGCTAAGCGGCTCACGTTATTACTGTCTTACTTAAATACTGTAAATCAGCTGTGGGCTGCAGTATTACCCAAAACTGTGCCTATTAATGCAGATTGTCTGCCATTCTTACTACTTTGAGTAAAGATAAGCAAGATTTGTTTTGGAAACATTACATCAGCTGGGCTAACAAATGCACGGTTACTAATAGATGTGCAATACCACAATGTGTTACTAATACCACATGTGCAACGCAATACATTTATCAAAAGTCATTGAAATTGGAATCATATTTTTCAATCTCTGCATTCAAAAAATGACTATGAAGTTTTTTTATTACAGCATGTAAATGTATTAAATGAATGTACAGTATATATGTGTGTACCGCAAAATATGTTTGTATGTTTTTCAGGAGATTTAGTTCTCCTGCCAGGCTGTTATTGAAAATAAGAACTTGTTCTTAAGTAACTTGCCTGGTTAAATAATAATAGTAAAAAATACTAGACAGACATACACACACATGCACGCACACACACACACACACACACACACACACACACACACACACACACACACACACACACACACACACACACACACGGTTCACTATCTCTTTGGGGACTCTCCATAGATGTAATGGTTTTTATACCGTACAAACCGTATTTTCTATCCCCCTACATTGCCCTGCCCCTAAACCTACCCATCACAGGAAACATTCTGCATTTTTACGTTCTCAAAAAAACTCATCCTGTATGTTTTATAAGCATTTTGAAAAGTGGGGACCACTGGCTGGTTCCCACAATGTAGGTGATCTCAGGTTTTACTATCCTTATGGGGACATTTGGTCCCCACAATGTAATATAAACAAGGGCGTGCACATACACACAAACACACACACACATCATCGATTTGGACTTGCGTCTTAACAGTGTGCACAATCGCTGAGCTTTAGGAACAGGAAGCCTTCTGAATGGAGTTCAGGTATGGTAATGAGCTTTTGTTTCCGAAATAAGCGCTGTACGCAGTAAACCATACACAACAGACTGGATCATCTGACCAATCAGAGCAGAGTAATCACTTTCCATGCTTGTGGAAAGTAGGGATTTAGAGAAACTGATTCATCCATCAAGTTGTTTAAGAATTATTAATCATTGTGGTGATGTGCAATGTATATTATGAGAAAATGAAAATGTTTTTGATGCACATAAACCTGTTGTTGGAGACAAAATTAGGAGCTTTAAAATAGCATAATAAGGGCACTTTAATGGAAAAAATAACACTGTTTGTATGTGTCTTAGAATGGCTGAATACAATCACCTGAAAATCATAGCTCAATTTCAGTCAATCACCTTTATCTACCAGTCGCCATGGAAACACCAATGAGCTGTCAGCAAACAAAGCCGTCATTTAAACAATCGTTCCAAAGGCGTGGCCAAACATTGCACAGCACTAACAGCATGTCAATAAGCTACACAACCCAGAAACATAGGTCAACGTGTTTTTTAAATACATTTTTCTATACATTTCTTAGTTCAGCCTAGCCTGATTAAATACACAGATCTTAATCATCAACAACTAGACTGTTTTTCCCCTTAAGAAATCCCTTGTTGATTCAGATATAAAACATTGTCTTTTCCTCCTTCTAGACATTTCATAAATAATTACAGAACTAGGCTGATGCTGAGATCTCTAAAGCTTTGTTCAGACAGGCAGGACAAATCTGATGTATTTAGAAATATCTGACTCATCTGGCTATAGCAGAGAACCAAAATGAAATCTGATTTTTAAATCGCAGCCATATACAGCTTGAAATCTGATCTTATTTTTTCCCCCCAAATACTGTCTCATTGTGAAAGGTCAGATTGTATTTTAAATAATGTTTTTGTGAATAATGGCTTATATTTTGTTTTGCTCCCCACATAAAGCTTGTATGACCTTTATATAATATTATATAAACTGCACAATATTGTCTGGAGCGGTGTGTGGATACATTGATTTTCACTTACACTTTTCTTATATAGAAAACGTGTCCATGGAAGTCAGCAATGCCTCTGTCACGTTCTCTCATGTGCCTTGTGAGTTTATATATAAGAAGAGGCGAAATTTCAATTTTTCCATCCTCACCGGCAGCTGCTCTCACTTGTCATATGAGTAAGTCTCTTGACATTGCTCTGACGCTTACATCATCACTATAGCAACTGATGCAGATATATACCGGATATTGACTACACATTCTGAACAAACAGATCAGATTGCATCACTTACTGTACAAGATGACAGATCGGATTAATGTGCGGGATGTTTGAGTCCAGGCTCTGTATGTATGTGTATGTGTGTCCAATGAGACAGTCTGGTTAAAGTTGAGTTAGAGCCAGACCAATTACCCAAAGCGCCCACAGACACTATGAGTCCCTTTCACAGCTAGTAATTAACCTAATGAACTGATTACAGCCCCTGCAGTACACCCTACGAGTGTGTGTGTGCATGTGCGATCTAATTAGAGACTAAATCACACAGCCTGAGAATTTACTACCTCTGAGGTGTCGCCCGAAGAAGCCAAGACTCATTCAGTAACAATGTCAGATCTCCTACACATGCAATGTGCTAAGGGAAATGGCTGCACACATACAATCCACAGGTCGTTTAGCCTATAAGTTTACTAAATAATGAGTAAATGGATCATGTGACACACTATATCATTATAATGAATGTGCATACAGTATGTTATGAAGGGATGCACCCAGAGACATGGACCCCAGCCCTCCACATTCACTGATATGGGGATTGCAATGTCCAAATCAAAACTTTAAATTTGATCTTACCTAAATTTGGAATATATCATTAAATATATCTTAATTGAAACTTCTATTGTTCTAAAAAGCTGTCTTAAAAAAGCTGAACTAAAAATCAGAGCATCATTGCATCATATCGGCATATGGAAGACAGAGAACAAGGGAATTGAAGAAAGAAATTCTTTCAAGCCCTAAACAAGAGGAAGCAAGCCAAAAAAGACTGAGGAGAATAAAAGACAGAAAGTTCTTTGAATGGTAAAATAGTCAGCTGATACAGTAGATGTGCCCACCACACAGCACAGAGAGCATCTAATTGTGTTTGTTAGATGCTATGAATTAATGCATTTAAATTTGATTGAGCTGCTACATCTGGGTGTGTTGCAGACCTCAGGAGGAGGTATAGTGTTAGAGATGTAGTGTGAGAGATATGTACATGTACAGTAGACACATGTGTGATCCAATATATAGACTGCCAGGACACACAAAAACAATCATTGTCGATAACATGATGGGTTTTGGCTGGTGACCGAATCAGTGGAGATGAGAGAGCTGATGAATGCTAATCCTACATAACCCATTGCCACAGAACATCATTGTGCATGCTGATCTCTCCATCAACTGCTTTTCAAAGATAACTCATTATCTTGCGATAAAAACAGATAAGTCAGGAGGCATCATGTTCTTTTTTACATATAAAAGGCTTATTCACAGGTCTGAAAAAGTACAATGTGCTATTTTTATTATTAATTTTATGTATTAAAAATGTATTTAGTTTTATGTCAGTTTTAGTCTAATACCTTTACTACTTCAACTTGAAATAATTTTATGTCAGTTAGTTGCCAAGGCAACATTTCAAATTTTCTTAAAAGGGACCTATTATGCAGATTTTATAAGGTGTTTGAAGACCAACGTGTGTGTGCAGTGTGTGTGAACCAGCCAATAATGATAAAAATCCACTCACTCCTTTTATTCATAATTCCCATAAATCAGTGGAGGAGCTGATTTAGATTCCCCCTTACAATGACGCATAAGAGTCTCAATTGACTCCCACCAACTGAGGACAGTGAGTCACTGAGGACATTGTGATTAAATTAAATTAAAATTTCTAAGGAAATGTCCCGAAAAGCATAAACGTTTGCGCCAATCATTCTGCGCCGTACTGCTTCATGAACGAGGGTCTTTTCAATGGATTTTCAAAAAGGTTGATTCTGAAAGATGGGTCAATAATGCTTCATGCTCAAAATTCAGATTCAAAGTAAGTATCACACGTCATATGATTAGAGTTCTCCCAAACTGCCTTTCTGAAAGCGTTATTGGCAATGGTAGTTTAAGAAACATTAGCCATACTGAGGACTAATGTTGCTAAAGCTAAATGTTGCTTGTTTTCACTGATGCTGCCCTCGCGTGCTATCAGAATTATCGATGATACGGGTTTCTTATAGAAATTGCACATGAACGGCCTTTCAAGTCACTCATCAGGAGAATAGAGCTATGTTCTTACTTTTATCTTGCCATGCTTAACGTCTGCATAATTCATAAACATGCATTTATGCGCAGTACAGTCAGAAGACTGGACTTAAGGCTGAACACCGCTCCTGACAGTTTCCGACATTTTCAGTATTTGAGATTGTCCTGTTTTGTTGTTGCCGATGTGCCGAAGCCTCCGCTCTTGAAACTCTGCCCTCTTCTTGAAAGGGGGCCGGGAGCACCAGCTCATTTGCATTTAAAGGGACGCACACACAGCAAGTTTTTGCTCACCCCCAAAATGTGGCAATTTTAACATGCTTTAAAAATGATCTATAGGGTATTTTGTAGGGCTGTACTAGAATAATCGAATATTCGAATATTCGTTCGGTGAGGTGGCATTCGATTTTCAGTTTTGAGATTCGAATATTCAGGGGTTTTTTCAACACGTGACTTCCGTCGTGGACTCATTCTCACTCATGCTTGAAATAATACTAATAAATAAAATAAAAAAACACAGCAACATGCTTTCAATATAAGCATCGCACATTTTAAAGATTTAAATTAACAAAAAGTGAGAATAAAACAAAAAAAATCCCTTATATAGAATAAAACTAATTGTAATAGATATTACATTTTGTGTCATTTTAAAAACAATTCATTTATTCTTATTCAACTGTTTATAAGCATGCTACCGTGTTCTTTATTTATTACAGTTCGTTGAAATCACTGTGTGTTAATAATTTAATTTCTGTTTTGGGATTCATTTGTTTTAAAGAAAGGTTCGTTATTAATACCTTATTAAAGTTCTTGCTCTCAACAGACTTTGTGTTTTGTATCACTTGTGCACTGTGCGTTTTCCGAGCATAAACCTGCCCGTGTAATGCATACCGGAAACTGTTCTATTTAAAAGATTATTAAATGTTTATTAATATTTAGAGAATGTGTGCCACCTGATCATATTGCACCAAATGCAACACTGCACTCCACTGGGTCTGCCGCAACACATTTACAATGCCGAAGAGTGAAACGTGAAGTCGTGAAAGATGATACAAATGCAAACCGACACTATTATTATATATTTAGCCCCACCCACCGAAGCTTCGAATATTCGATATTGATTGCCACCTAAGCTTCGAAGCTCAAAAAATGGCATTCGAAACAGCCCTAGTATTTTGAGCTAAAGCGTCTTACACACACACACACACACACACACACACACACACACACACACACACACACACACACACACACACACACACACACACACACACACACGCGCATACGCACGCGCACACACACACACACACACATGCATGCACGCACACACACGCACACACTGGGGATATTAGAACTATTTTACATCTTGTAAAAAGGGTTCAGTACAAGTACAGAGCTATAATCTTATCAAGGCTAGCATAGCTCATATAGGCTAATTTTAGAACTATCTGATAAGAAAGGTTTGACATCCGTTTTGGCATCATGGCAAATCACAGCACGGTTTGTGACATTACTGAGATCTCTTCCTTACAGAGACACATATAAGATTACTAAGCTCTTTAGCACTATTAAAAGGGGATTATTCATCCAAATGTGTCAGTTACAATTATTAACCTAGGATGTCTTTGATTTCATGTTTCATTTATATAATTATGAAAGGAATTAATTAAGGTGAGGATCATACTCAGCTCTGAGCGGTCAGGTATGACCCGGTCTGTGATTGGACTCTTCTTATGGATTCATTCTCTTTTTACATTTAAACAGCACTCAATTGTTATTGTACTCCATCTAATTTCCATCTAGAAGAATCAACTGTGATATTAAAAAGACATCATATGAATACAAACATTGCATTGTACTCTGAATATTGATGCATATTTTCTTCTGTTGTAAGTTGCTTTGGATAAATGGGTCAACCTTTGTGACATTAAGGCCCCCCTCACTCACAATTTCTACATATTTAAATATTTTAGAATTTGACACACCTAGAAAGATGTATATTTGTTATTAAAAAATAATTATGCTTGTTTTCTGTTATTTTAAATAATTGTATGTCATCTTGAGGCCCTGTTGGAAGGTCCCCTATTGGGTCCTAGCCTCCTGGTTGAGAACCACTATGCTTAATGCATACATCTAAATTGGTCATTTTTCCATGCAATCATGGCTATATTCATGGATACATTTGATAAATTACATAAATAGTAATACATATGCAAGTCTCTTTAACTGTTCAGACTGTCCAATTGTGTCATTCATTATAGACTTAGCATTAATGCTGTGGTAATCAGATCAGCACAGCACAAACAAGCATGTCCTGCTAGCCCAGATAAATGCACACACTCAAACACACATCCAGCATCATGTCTCATAAATCGAAGCCAATACACATGAATGCATGAATGTACAAAGCCAATCACGAATCAGCTGGTGTGACAGGAAGAGATCATCAGATAAATGAAACCTGGATGAGCCTTACAATCAAAAACTCCCATAATCACTAATATAACTCTATGAATACTGTTTGCACTGTTCATTCTAAAGAAAAGTACAACGTTATATAAAGAGTAGCCTATCCAAACCTGTGAGAAGATGCTATTGCTGATTGCCTGTGCTTCTGTTGTTCTTACTGAACTGCTGGAGGAGGTTTCCAAAAAGTCTTCCTCTCTCAAGCGATTGGCATCTCCTTGCCCACCCCCTTCACAGCCGAACAAGAATGGAGCAAAGCAACACACACTGCCTGGACACAGCCTGGGCATGATGGGTCCCTTCAGCCATCGACATGCACACACTCTCACACAGTAACACGCCGACTTCCTTTGTGCTGCACCTGAAAGACACGCCTTCTTCTGAAAAAGAACTTCCTCTTACAGGTGAAGTGATAAGACCGCCCATCCTATTACGCCCTTACCTACTGTTTGAGAAAGAAAAGGTCTATATTTAGAACTAGATAAACTGGTTTGGTAAGCGTCTTTTTTCACAGAACCACAGAAATCCCAAGCACCTATAGGTCAAGACAGATGCTCCAGTTGGATCAGGACATAAAAATAAAACATTAGAAATTTGTTTTCTGTCAATTTTGATTTCATTTAAAGCACCTTGCTGAATATTTTTTTAAATTTCTTTCCGAAAAGCTAAAGCAAAACAAAAAATATAGTGTGTAATGTTACAAAAGCGTTATATATCAGATAAATGTTGTTCTTTTGAACTTTCTGTTCCTCATAGAATCCTGAAAATCGGCATATTAGAATGATTTCATGTGACACTGAAGACTGGAGTAATGATGCTAAAATTCAGCTTTGCCATCACAGGAATAAATTACATTTTAATATATATTCAAATAAAAAGACAGTCCTATTGTAAAAAAGTATTTAAAATAAATGCAGCCTTGGCAAGCAGATGAGACTTCTTTTAAAAACATTTTAAAAATCTTACTGAATAAACTTTTAAATGGTATTGTGTGTGTGTGTGTGTGTTGTGTGTGTGTGTGTGTGTGTGTGTGTGTGTGTGTGTGTGTGTGTAATATATAAACAAACTGTATATTTCCTTTTCAAAGAAACTGAAAATTACACTGAAATGTCTTGAGCTATGAAAGAGCCATCTTATAATCTGATGCTCATGTCTTTTCCAAAGCAAACCAACGTGCTAAATGGAACATTTAGAAATATTGACTGTGGAACATGCCAAGAAGTGTCTGTTACAGAAACAGGTGGGATGTGGAAAAGATGAGCAAGATGCATTTGGTGAGTGGTGGAAAAAGACGGAAATACAGCCAGAAATACACAAAGTGAAGGATGAAGAGGGGGCTCTAATGTGATTCTCTTGCGAGTGCTGAACAAGGAGACGCTGCGATGACCAAAACGATATGTTCATCTCCTTGACAGCAAACACTGACAAAGAGAGTTGTCCCTCTATCTTGTATTTACAAGCCTCCACTAATTTTTTTTTCATATTCAGTTCACATATTACTGTCCCTCTAAACCTCCCTGACTTGATGTGTCTGCTGTTTTACAGTCTGGTAATGTGATAAAACATCTCCTTACTACAGCGCAAGCGTCATCCCTTATGGCTCTGTTTATGAGAGCAGGATGAATGAGAGCATTTGTGTGTTGCAGTTAATTGTGAAGACACAAGAGGGCGGTAGTTGCTGAAGCTAAAGCAGAACTGCAGTTATTTGTAATTGTCTGTTACTGTCTCTGTTGAGCCCAAAAACACTGATATACAAAAGTGTGGGCTGATCACACACACATTAAAATACCCAAACACAACATTCACACTGGCATAATTTCACAAGTGAAACATACATTTTGTAATATTGCGCATGATATTATGAAGGCATGCAAGGTTGTCATAGCAACATTGGCCCCCCGGTTGGCGAGGAGATGGACGATCTGAAGGGCCACCAGGCCACATACACATACACACTGTAAATCAACACAAATTCCCACATAACATGCTGGGCTGAAGGCGACCTGCTGCTGGAGAGGAAATGAAATGCTTTGTCACTTCCGACGAGCGGGCGAATCAAACGCAGGGGGACTGCCAGAGCCACACGACATATGGAGCTGATCCAGCTAATCTGTGTATGGAGAGACAGAGCCCACTGCCAACATTAAACCTAATGAACCCGGCGTCAGATTAAGTGTCTGTCTCAGAGTCAACGCGATATACCCTAAGTGGAAGCACAGCAGACATTCTTGTCCATATTTAGACTGATTAAACATGACTGGTTCCAAACGTAGATTATCTTTGTGTGCTGTTATAATTCAAATTAGAAGAGGAAGCAGAAGTACACTTTGGGAAATTATAACATAAGAACATGCGCACACACACACACACACACACACACACACACACACACACGCACATGCACGCGCACACGTCATGTTTCCATGTTTTATGGGGACTCTAGGCGTAATGGATTTCATACTGTACCAACTGTACATCCTATCCCCTTACACTGCACCTGCCCCTAAACCTACCCATCACAGGAAACATTCTGCATTTTAACTTTCTCAAAAAAACTCCTTCTGTGTGATTTATAAGATGTTTTCCTCATGGGGACCTAAAAATGTCCCCACAAGGACAAGGATTTTGGATATTGCCATCTTTGTGGGGTATTACCAGGTCGCACACACACGCACACACACACACACACACACACTGCTGTGGAAGATAGCTCTAATCTCGTTGCAGAATTACTGACAACTGCTTCCAACATACGCCACAAATCTAGGACTGATTCACATAATCCCTTGAGCGAGCGAGCGAGAGAGAGAGAGAGAGAGAGAGAGAGAGAGAGAGAGAGAGAGAGAGAGAGAGAGAGAGAGAGAGAGAGAGAGAGAGAGAAAGAGAGAAGACAATGAAGAAAGCAATGAAGAAATGAAATGAAGATAGGTTAATTGAGGAAGAGAAGAACGTCTTAAAAAAAGCGCAGGTCAAAACTGTTTTCATCAATAATTTCAAAGTAATGTTTTGCCCAAAAGAAAAAAAAATCTATGCTCACAATTTGAATATAAAAATAATATATGTTTTAGTATTTATAATTTAAAAAGCACACTGAGTGTGTGTGTGTGTATATGTTAGCTTATATATATATATATATATATATATATATATATATATATATATATATATATATATATATATATATATATAAGCTAACATATTATGAAAATGAAATAAAAGTAAATTAAAATACAAAATAAAATAAAGGCATTATTAATAATTTTACTGTATAAAAATGTATAGTTACAAATTTACAATATATATTACATATACAAATATAAATGTGAATATTATAAAATAAGGTGGCTGCAATTATGATTTTTTTTTATATATAAATAAAGTTTAACCAGACATTATTGACCATAAGGAATAATACCAGATTAGCAATCATTACTGTGAATAAAAACATCAGAAAGGAAAATGAAAGAGAAGAGATTATGAGCAGAGAAACACAGGATGCACCACACATACACAGTGTGAATGGAGGCTGAGGGAGAGGAAGAAAGGGACTCAGACATCCCATAGAGGTGACAACACCTACAGAGTGAACACCTGCTGCTCGTGTCATGAGCACTGGATTGAACAAAGGCCTTTTGATTGAAGTCCTGTCACTGCTGCTCCCTTATGACATGCACGCAAATGCTGGGTTCAGTCACGACATCCTCCTCAACCCTGAGTGCTCTGCCGCTTGTTCGGTCTCCACAAGAACAATCCCCATCCATTTCTGCGGCAGTGGGATGAGTGACGTTCCACTAAAGAGCCCATTGTCTCTCCTTAAACTCATCAAAACAACATTCCAGCCCTCACACAAGCTCCTGACCACCTCATTACACGAGGGGAATATGATTGCTGCACATCACATGCACAGGTCTAATTGGTTAAAATACTGCCAATAAAAGAAGAAGAAAAAACTTCATTTAAAAAAGTAAAAAAAAAAAATTTTTTTACAAGAATGAGCATTTAGATTTGAATCTAAAATTGTAGCATGCAAATATGCCATGTGACTCATTTAATTAAAAGTCCTTGTAGCAGAGGGTGGAAAACACAAGTCTAAATATAATATAATAAAATGTTTTACAATTTATATTTATATATGTTTAAATTGAATTTGGTTAAAATACTTTACTGTAGCTGTCAATGGAGAAGATTTTTGCCATGTGATTATAGCATCTACCAGCAGGGGCTACTTGCTTAAAGACAGAGCACATTGGAACATACATCTGAGTGATACTTGTTATTTAAAAAGTAAAAAATGGAGGGGACTTGGTTATATCCATTTGTTATTCTTTGGTTTTCCATTACAATTGAATGGGAGCTTGCAGTCGATTGTAAGACCAAATGATTGAAAAGGTCCACCATAATTTCAAGTCATGTCAAATTTTGAAAATGCACTTTAGTAATCCATTAGTACTGCTGAGGTCCAACTAAAGATATACTTATTTGATTGTGTTAAAGTGGAACTATTGCACGTATAGTTTAGGTACACTTGAAATATTTTGCATTTAAAGACTGATATTGTAGAGATCATAGTATCCTTACTAATAGTGCTATTAAAACATATTTTAGGCTTGATATTAAGAAATGTGTATTGTGCAATAAATAAGTACTCCAAATAAAGTTTAATTACAATATTTAAATCAGTAAATCTCAAGCGATATGACAGTATATATGTTAATGGATTTGTATTATACACAGTGTAAAATAAATGTATATTAAATACATTTTGGTATATAGTTTTTTCCTCTGAAGATTAAGATATGTTGATTAAAAATTATGAGGTACAAAAAAAGTAAACTATAAACATGTTCATTTTGTCACCTATTTTTAATTTAGTCTTAGTCTTTTGCTAAATGTCCTTGTTAGTTTTAGTCATATTTAGTCATTCACATATCTTTTTTAGTTAGTCAAATTTTAGTCGGCTAAAATTCTCGTCATTTTAGTCAAGTTTTAGTTAAAAAATGTTAGTCTTTTTTTACATAGATTTCAGCAAAAAAGTGTTTCACACATCTCAAATATTGGTTTAAATGCAACTTTGTTAAATGTATCGATTTCGATCAGTATTAATTTATATATATATATATATATATATATATATATATATATATATATATATATATATATATATATATATATATATAAATTAATACTGATCGAAATTAATTATACATATATAAGGGAAAACAAGTTTGCCTTTTTAAGCACTATTTTAAACTTTTCTTGTTTTAAAGGGGTGATGAATTGAGGAATCAACTTTTCTTTGAGCTTTTGATGTATAAAATGTCATGGTAATATAAGAATATCCTGTAAGTTTCAGAGCTGAAAACTTCCTTGTTAGTCAAAGAAAAGCTTTTATAGACACGAGGCTCAGCAAACAGTCTTGTGCTTCATACTGACGTCAGTGCGTGACGAAACACACACCTCTACAGCGCGTCTAATCCAGTAGCCCCGCCCACCAACTCATGGAGGAGATTGGCTCGTGCTAGCTGGTCAACAACAATAAACATGCAGAGCAAGATTAAGATATTGCGCTATTCCTGTTTGTGGAAGAACACAGACTCAGACACGTATGGGCCAGGGCTCGCAAAGCCCAGCAGGCCGATCAATCTCATTATATTCCGTTCTTGTTTTCCTATTCTCTCTCTCTCTCTCATCTGAAGGGTGGCGTCTTAGTCAGCGTTTTTGGACATTTGTGTAGTCTCATCATCGTCTCGTCTTAGTCATGGGAAAAAAGGTTGTTGACTAACATATTTTGTCTCATCTTGTCTGACGAAATTAACACTAAACATAATGAAGGCCTATAGCCTGGATGCTAGCCAAACTTAGCCCCGCCCACAACATTTTTAGGTCGACCAGTTCGGTCAGTTCGGACCAATGAAATCCTCAGGGCGGGCTTTAGACGACGATGGACAGATGATCAACAATAACGTAATCATCCACGCCATCAAAGGGGCTTGGATTATATTTTTTCTAATCCTAAACGGAGAGCTTGTTTGTATATGCATTTACCTTCACAATTTCTCTCAGAAATTATGATCATGTTGGGTAAGTACTCTGTGTATCATTAAATTATTTAATTTTTTTACAACACCGGCAAAGATCGTGTATTCCAGCCTGATTTCAGCTCGCGTGCAGACCTGGTTGCCAAGGTTATACAATAAAACCCGCCAACTACTAGCCCTAAACAATAGCTTCTCGGGGGGTTCTCTGGGGGAAAAATGGCGTTTGGGGGGTAAAATGTGTGTTATTTTGACAAGGTTGCCTGTTAAAATTCGCACTCATGGGTCTATATATCACATAATAGTCGCTTCAACCCGCGGACATAGAAAACAACCCGCCGGGAAAAAAACGCGGACTTGGCAACACAGTGCAGTTGAACCAGGTTGACATTTGACAATGCATCGCTTTGTTGCTCTGATTGGTTGTAGGTCTATCCAATTGAGGTCTTTCCTGGTTCGGTTGAAACGCCCCATAATCACAGCCCAATGGAGCAGTTTCAGACTCATATTCTGACTAGAATTGAGTATGACCACGTCAGGCTAGAAGGCCTATACAAAGATGGATAATTTACAATAAGATCCATAATAATGTATTTACAAAATACAGGCATAACATTATTAACTTCCATCACATACAATCAAAACGCTGCACATGATCAAGAATGCTGCGGCACGTTTTGTCTTCAATGAGCCCAAAAGGGCTCATGTCACACCCCTCTTCATTTCTCTGCATTGGCTACCTCTCGCTGCCCGCATCAAGTTCAAGGCTTTGACTATTGCTTATGGATCCACCATAAGCACCTGCATACTTCGACTCGCTCCTACAAGTCTACACACCCCACCAGAGGCCTTTGCTCAGCTAACGAGCGGAGGCTTGTGGTATCATCACAGAGAGGTATGCAGAGGTGGTAAAAGTACTCAAAAGTTATACTCGAGTGAAAGTATATATACCTAAATAAAAAAATACTCCAGTAAAAGTAGAAAGTCCTCCATTCAAACATCACTTGAGTAAAAGTACAAAAGTATCAGATTTAAAACGTACTCAAGTACCGAAAGTAAAAAGTAAATATTCAATTTAACTGTAAATATCAATAAGCAGATAAAATCTGTTGGGACTGATATGCAATGCTTTAATTGAACAAATGATAAGATTAGATACTGCAATTAAGAATTTGTTAGATTTGCAATTAATAGGAGACAATGAAGTACCTTAAGGCAGTATAGGGGTTAAACTTAACATAGACATGTTCCATAACATTAGCGCCATAAAACAGATGAGGAGCAAGATACTATTAATATTAACTAATTCAAAATTAATTCAAAAGCCATAACCACAATGACATATTACGTAACAATTAGTTAATAGTCATGTGCCTCAACAAGTAAAGTCATACTATAATTCTGCCAATTGTTATGATTACTGATTAATTAAACAGACAACTGAGAGTCGGAATGCATGCTTTGAATACATGAATTTACATTATTAGTTAATATAATATGTTATTAGGGAATTAATGATGTCATATTTAATTAATAGCAATTCATATATTACTTAATCTATTAATCATAGAGAATGTTCATTAGTTGCTGATGCAGTAATCATTAATAAATGGTTTAGTTCTTCATTAGTAATACATTAACTCATGATTATCTGTGCATTAGTTAGGCATGAATTATAATAGTGCACCTGTATTGTAAAATGTTACTGATGTTTTCATAGTAAATTGTGTGCCGCAAAATAAAAAAGTTGGGGAAACACTGAGCTAACGTTAGTGTGGCAAACCTGACTTCTCAGCTTTTCCAAGTCTATACCCGACTGGATCATCCATGAATGACCAGACCGGTTTGGAAATCAAGTGTATAAATACTTAATACTTGAAGCGGGCTCGGGGAAATGTATTGGAGTAAAAAGTAAACTTTGCCTTTAATATTGTAGTGGAGTAAGAGTAAAAGTAGATGCAAATAAAATATACTCAAGTAAAGTACAGATCCCCGAAAAAAATACTTAAGTAAAGTATCAAAGTATTTTTACTTGATTACTTACCACCCCTGGAGGTATGAAATTGATCTTACAAAAGGAACGATCTTCCGACCTCCATACACATGGCAAAAAAACATCTCTTCCATGAGCACTTAATCTCATCATGAAAAAAATAAAAAAATAAAAAATAAATATAACTCTTCCTCCTCTATTTTTTCTCTTTTCCCTCCCTATTCTAGCTTTTGCTACTCTGAGTGATATCCAGATCTTTGTATATAAGGCACTTTTTGCATTTCTTCATCTCTTTATGACAGATCGCTTCCTGTACTCCTCATTTGTAGTGCGCTAAATGCATAAATGTAAATGTAAATTTAATATAGGGATGGTCCCCCTTTTGCTGTCAAAGTCCTGACCCGTCGAGAAAAGGACTACACTAGATCCCTAAAGGTGTGCTGTGGTTTCTGGCACCAAGAGGTTAGCAGCAGATCATTTAAATCCTGTAAGTTGTGAGGTGGGGCCTCCATGGATCAGACTTGTCTGTTCAGCACATCCCAAAATCTGGGGAAATTGAGTCAAGTCAATATCTCAAACTCGTGCTCCTCAAATCATTTCTGAACAATTTTTGCTTTGTGGCAGGATGCATTATCCTGCTTAAAGAGGACACAGCCAACAGGGAATAGTGTTTCCATGTAGGGTGTACATGGACTGCACATGGTGTCAAAGTAACTTCCATGTTCATGGCAGGACCCAAGGTTTCCCAGCAGAACATTGCCCAAAACATAACACTGCCACCGCCGGCTTGCCATCTTCCCATAGTGTATCCGTGTGCCATGTGTTCCCCAGGTAAGCGATGCACACACACCTGGCTATCCACGTGACTTAAAAGAAAAAGGGATTCTTTAGACCAGCCCTTCTTCCATTGCTCCATAGGTAGTTCTGATGCTCAAGTGCCCACTGTTGGTGCTTTCAGCTGTGGACAGGGGTCAGCATGGGCACCCTGACTGGTCTGCGGCTATGCAGCCCAATACACAACAAACTGTTATGCAATGTATTCTGACACCTTTCCATCAGAACCAGCATTAATGCCGCCTTCACGTGCTATAGGAAATTTGATAATGAAGTCGTGATTACGAGCTTATCACATTCAAATTTTGAAATGGGAGGACGTTCATGTGCAATTTTTACCTAGGAAACTTGTATTTACGATAATTCCGATAGGCCTAGCATGTGAATGCAGCATAACTTCATGAGCAATTTGAGCCACAGTAGCTTGTCTCTTTGATCGAACCACATGGGCCAGTCTTCGCTCCCCACGTGCATCAATGAGCCCTGGCCACCCATGACCCTGTCACCGGTTCACCACTGACTTGAATCACTTTTGATAGATACTGACACTGCAGACATGGAACACCCCACAAGAGCTGCAGTTTTGGAGATGATCTGACCCAGTCGTCTAGCCAGCACAATTTGGCCTTTGTCAAACTCGCTCAAGTCTTAACGCTTGCCCATTTTTCATGCTTCAAACACATACATTTTGAGGAGAAAATGTTCACTTACTTCCTGATATATCCCACCAACTAACAGGTGCTGTGATGAAGAGATAATCAGTGTTATTCACTTCACCTGTCAGTGGTTATTATGGTATGCCTGATCAGTGTTCATGATTAGGTTGAATTTTAATTTCATGCTGACTTTAAGCTAACAACCCAAAACTGACACCCTGTATTCAGTTGAATTTGGTTTGATTGAGTTCCATTCTATTTAATTCAGCCGTGGCCATTTACTTCCAAGTCTTCAGTGCGGCACGCCCATTAAAACCATACGTTTCTTAAGAGAGCCTCAAAACCTCAGTTGACCTATAAAGTATAAAGAAAAATAAAAAAGCCAGTTCGTGACCCTTTAACATATAATCTTTGACATCTGTAAAGACGGATAAAGAGATGAAGAAAAGACTGAAATATTACTTGTGGTTGTGCTGTATATCTCCATAACAGTCCCACTGTGTATGTGTGTGTACTTGCTGTTGTTGGCAAGGTTGCCAGATCAACAATTACAAAAATTGGCTTGAAAGGGAAACTATAAAACACAACAAGCTTAATTGAATCTAAATAAATCCCTACATCATAAACACACTAACACAGCGAGGCCAGTGGGAAAGATAGATTGCAAACCAATAAAACCACATACAAGTGTTGTGAATGTTAGTGCACATTCACTCACAGCGGAGAAAGAAAGAGAGCTGTTGTAGACTAACACTACACTTAACCTTTCCAGTGAGACACACACACCTGACCTAGCACCTGTTCTGTGTGTGCAGGTCGCAGCTGTACACCTGTGTCATCTCCTCGTCTGACTGCGTTCATAACTGAATGTTATTGTATTTCAGTATGTGAGTGTGCTGTGTGTGTCTCGTCAGCAGTTCTTCTTTTTACTGGCAGCGCTCTGCTTCCTCAGGCAGTGAAATATTTTCTGCTGAATTAATCAACAGAGCATGATCTCTATGCAGATGAATCTCTCTAGATAAGTGAAGAGAACAGAAACTTTCCAAACATTCAAATGACATCCTCTTAACGTCAACATGCATTATGCGTAAGGTTTATAATGACAGGGTTCCTCAGGGGCCTGATCGCATCATCTGATCACACACGGATACCCCTTTCCATCAAAACGGTGCCAGTGCCGGTGCCAGAGCCAGTGCTTGGCTGGGGATCTGAGGATCTCTCTCAGATCCGGTCTACTGGCTTTAGTTTTGAGAATATATTAAAATCCAAAGTAATTTAATTCAGCATCTTTACACAGCTCAAAGAGATTGGTATAGACAACAACAACTGATGTAGCATAGCTGAGGTTAACTATTTACTGTATCTGGCTAGCTATTGTTAACATGCTATTCTTATTCCAAAGCAAATCCAACATTACACTATAAAGTTTGGAGTTGGTCAGATTGCATTTATTTTTAACTTATTTGTTCAACGACACCCAAAGGATTCACTCAACGATACATTTTTCCAAACCCCTCTTTTGCACAACACTAATCTGCGGTGATTGGTCAGATGACCCAGTCAGTTGTGATTGGTATACTGCGTGCAGCGCATGTTGGAAACGGAACACTTATCACCATTACTGGATTACGGCTTGTCAAGTGTTGAAAATGTTATAGAGTGTATGAATAGACAAGGTATCAATTTTGCCTTACCAATTTGAGCCAGAGTCCGACAAGGAAACAGCCAAAGTTGCTGATAAACCAGAAAATGAGTCGCAAACATCAGTTGCAAACTGGAGCAGGACCTTTCTCAATGGAAATTGTCAATGTAGCTCATGGCACTTCAGGTCGATTGAACATGCAGAATCGGCGTAAGAGTGCCTGAGAAGTGACGTGCTATAATCTGATTAATCTTGACATGTCACCATTTATTAGTTCAGTGTAAAGTGTCACAGATAAATTAAATACAAAGACAAATTTATTTAGGCGCATGTGTTTTAACTATCAAAATTCCAAGCAAGGCAGAAAATGCGGGCAATATGCTAATGTTTTGTCTTGACGTCACAACCAAACGGCTTGGGATTCGTTTTTTAAACCTTTTTAAAATTGTTTAATTGACTCAGAGTCGACTCTTACTTTTGAGTGACAATAACTTTATACACGGTGCACTTTGAGACTTAAAACTTTGCAGGACGCTTTACAGGATTTTTCATTCACTTATAACTATGTTACATGAAAGGTAATTTTCAAAAATCCATAATAGGAACTTAAAAATGTAATTTTAAAAATGTATTCCTGTGATGACAAAGCTGATATTTCAGCATTATTACTTATTACCAATCACCGCAGATTAGTGTTGTGCAAAAGAGGGGTTTGGAAAAATGTATCGTTGAGTGAATCCTTTGGGTGTCACATGATCCTACAGGCGCCTGTTGAATTGGTGCCCAAAAAACATTTCTTCTGCTGCTTAACATTTTTGTGAAAAGTGTGATACATTTTTTCAGGATTATCTTTGATGAATATACATTTCAAAAGAACAGCATTTTATTTAAAATAGAAATCGTTCATAGCATTATAAATGTATTTACTGTCACTTTTCAAAAATCAATTTAAAATGTCTTTGTTGAATAAAGGTATTTATTTCTATTTAAAAATAATTACTGACCACAAACATTTGAATGGCAGTGTAATTTGGTTAAAAGCATAGAGCGAACCCATAGCACATTGGAAATGATACCACACATATTGTGTGTCCAGTGTGTGTCCAGACTGAGAGATTCCACAGCACCCTGTGATATCTCCCTCTCCTCGAGGAAACCATATTGCCTATAGTGTGACCAACAGACAGTCTTAGCAGCTCATTAACGGATCAGGCCTTTCATTGATCAGCAAGTTAATTGTGACTCACTCTCTCTGTCCTTTTCTTTCTCTTGATAGCCAATACTCCACTTTGTGATGTGTGACGAATACGTGTGTCGCCACACAAAGTACTACTTGCCTTACGTCAGTGAAGCAGGATGTGTGCCGATATCATCTTCCAAGGGATAATCAGACAGGATCATATAACCTGCTCTAGTTCAATTACAGTAAACCAATCCAATCAGCTTATCCCAGCAATAACACACAGTGATGTCCAGTTAGTATGTGTGTGTGGGCACTGGTAAACTACCTACTGCCACCTCCTCTACTCACAAAAAAGCACAGTAGTATTACCACAGATTATAAACATGCAATACAGCTTTTAAGGACCTTGGAATGCTATGTATATAACAAAATACATGAATATGGCGATATTCTGCACCATGGTATATACCAGAGTACTGAATTATTACCATCTAATAATTCACAGCATAATTTACACAACATGGTATTACCACCACCTTTTTTTGACCTATCTCTCTCCATCTCTGTCTCTATATAAGAGGAACGGGTATGTGGATGGATCACTCACTGCCCTCTAAAGCAGCCCATAATAGGGAGGACCATAATAAGGTGACCTTGCTGCACATTTCTTCTAGAGAAGTGACATATAGTGGAGTTCAAAAGTCTTAATGACTTAATGAATAAGAAATATTTCAAAATTCTGCACTATTTCTATTCACTTATCAATTTGTGAATAACGTTCTTGCTTCGGGAGTTCATGCAGTGCTGCTGTCATTCAAACAAAAGGCAGAAAAACAAAACATTTTAAAAGACATTCTGAAATTCATGTCATTTTTCAATTCAACTTTCTACTGAAACTGTTGTGCTGATAGCATAATTTGATCTGAAAAAATGAAGCAAAGCTGCAGTAGGTAGTTCCTCTATCATTTCACTGAGAATGCAGAGACAGTATTTTACGTGGTAAACAGCCTGTGACAGCACACTGTAAGTGGCAAACTTTGTATACTAAAAAAAACACCTCATTTGCATTCTGATTTGCATATAGTCTCAGGTCAAACAGTCACACTGTTGCTAATAGATGTTAATAAGAAACCGTGTTAATACAAGAGATTCGACACAGAGCCAAATCTGAGCATGTGTCTGTGTACAGATTACAGTACATGTGCTGTAGAGCACTCAGAGGCTCTTGTAGAAAGAACTCCATCTGTGTGTGTGTGAGTTTGTGACCAAGTGTGTGTGGGTTTATATGGGTGTAGAAGAGAACTATGTATGAATTAGTGCTTTCATTTCGTTTTACATTAGTGATACTTTGTACATGTTACTTGTTTAGTTTTCTTTATTTACTTATTTTTTTCCCTCATTGTAGGCAGATATGCTTAAAAAAAAAAAAGTTGACAGTACTGAAGTGCAGATTTTGTCATGCCACTAAAATTGAGTGCATGTGTGTGTGTTTTTGTGTGTCATAAGTATGTGTCCAGTGTGGTAGTCTTTCAGTGGGGGCGTAAAAGGCTCTCCCCTTCTCTTGCTCCATCCACCATGCAAATGAGCCCTATACACAGCACTCAATAACACTCGCACACAACCTGACACTCACCTCACCGTCCTCCCACTCTCTTGTCCTCTCTACTTTCACGCCATCTTTTCTATCTATTTCAGGCCTATGCAAATAATTATATTTCTTTATCCCCCTCTTTCGTGTCTTTGTCCTATTTTATACCTTCTTGTTTTCTTGAGTGTTCTTTATTTAGCAGAGCAAGGCCCTAATTTACATGGCCTATGGTCACTGCGAGAGAGAGATAGAGAGAAAGAGGGAAATTCCTTTGGCCTTCTTGATGGTACTGAAGGCTGAATCCACACCTCTCTCACCATCTCTCTCTCTCTCTCTCTCTCTCTCTCTCTCTCTCTCTCTCTCTCTCTCTCTCTCTCTCTCTCTCTCTCTCTCTCTCTCTCTCTCTCTCCCGCAAATGCTCAAAACAAGCCAAATAGGGAATCGAAGAAGAAAACAATACTGCTGCCAACTATCTCTCAGTGTGTGTCTTCCTTTGCATATGATTATGTTGTTGCAGGCAGAGATGTTTTTACACCATCTCTCAAATAATCCACCAGTCACATTTTGTCCTCTCTTCTTTGCATTTCATGTGTTTTTAAAGGACAACATGGAGTCCCCTGAAAATGGCCGCCATATTCATATATAAAAAAATCCAGTTTATGATGACAAATAACCATCTAAATATAGCCCACATCTGAACACGAGCGTCAAGGCTGGAATTGTTTCTCAGGCCCACGCATTCACCTTGACATGCAAAATGGGCATATTTACAAGTCAAATGTAAAATATATGACGTCTAACAAGAGACCAGAGCTACATCTGGACAACTCTTTATTTGTGACTTTTTAACATAAGCAATATTTGAATTTTTTGATTATTAGTGGTGCTTGCTAAATTATCAATATAATTATTGTCTATACTTCCAATACGATTTTATTAAGCAATTTAACACATTCAAATTATCAAAAGTGACTTCTTTTGAAATTTCTATTCATCAAATAATCATGAAAAAAGATCATGATTTGCATAAAAATATTAAGCATCACTACTTATTTCAGCATTGAGGACTTATGAATGGTATTGTACAATTAGAGATACCTGTTCAAAACCTTTTTTAATTTTTAAAGCTACACTGTGTAACTTTTTTAGTTTATTCTTAGCTAAAAACACTTAGTTCTTTAAAAAATATGTGCTCAAGATTTACTTCTTTCAAAGTATAAAGTATTCTTGTAAGTTTATAGTATGCCATTGAAAATACAGACGGGTGAGGGGTTCGAATGCTGGTCGCCATGTTGACCATCCATCTTGAAAGTACATTAGCCAAAGAGGGACATACCCGTAAATTCAAGCTTCGCCTTTCGCGTTTTAACACTCGATGGCACCGTGTCGAATTTGAAGAAGGGGACTGCCATGTTAATCTTGGACTAAATCGGCCACCATAGGATAGGGCTGGACAATAATTCAATATCAATATATATCGCGATATAATTTTTTTCAATAACGGTGATATGATTTTTAAACACATTTCCGATATTTCGATATGACTGACGTTCAGGGCGCATGCCATCAGAAAGAGCAGAACAACGATTGGCTTCTTGCGTGATGACGTAGGCCTACACCACGGACACGCAGCCAGTGCTCAGCAGTAGTAGGCTGATAGATCCAACGCGGCACGTTTTAGCTACAAAGAGAGTTTCCCTGACCGCAACACACATGTGACTGAACGAGCTTCCACAAGTTAGGATAATAGTTGATAAGAGAAGAAAGACTAACTTTCTTTAGTGGCGTGGAAGTGGTTCGTCTATCTAAAGCACTATTCGCACGGGATTATTATCTAGGGACCTCTGTGATTTAGAAATGACTCCTCCACATCTGAGTTTTGCGTGGCACATTCGCACGGGATAAGCAAAGCCTGTGATTTTACTCGAATTTACTGACTTCTCCCGGATATGATGTTCGTTATAGATAACTGTATGAAATCATAAACAGGCATCGATATCGTTTTGATTATTTTACAGTAGCCTAATAAATAAATATAATTTCGTTCAGTTAGCGAACAGACGCCATGAACTGAGCTCAGACCAGCGGCAGGAATCAGATTTCATTTATCACGAGTAGGAAGCTGACAATATACGGCGGAAGATTCAGTTTCAAAACTAAATGTAAAAGCGCCTATTTAAACAAGATTGTCATTGTACTATACTGTTCTGTTCTGTTTTTCATTAAGAACAGTATTGATGTTAATATTAAACACACCATTCAATCAGATTACTCTCAAATTGATACTCATTCTAAAGTGAAAGTATAATCCGTGTGGGCGCGGCTGCACGGGAATTAACGGTGCGCATTTTGAATGCAGACTTTATTCTTCGTGAAAGATAAAGATAGAAATGCTCACAGGGAGAAAAAAAGCTTGCAAAAAGTATATACAATCCGGCTAATCCTGGCCAAATCACAGAGATGTCGTTTCGGACGGGACTAATGTTATCACAGGACCTCAGTGTTCGGCGAAATATGGTAGGTAGGCTAATTTGCGGGGGAATTTTTACTTTACAAATTACAGACATGGCCGATTCGCACGGGATTAAGATCACAGACATTCTCTGCAATTATTACAAATCACCAGAGGTCCCCAGATAATACGAATCCCGTGCGAATGGGGCTGATATTAAACTTGTGCCGGAGAGGTGCCGACTAGGGGTGTAACAATACATCGACATAGATGCATCAATCTAATGTCTAACAATACGATGCCAAGCGTTACAAATAATCCATGTAGACTATTTATGTAAGAGGCAAGTGGCACATTTGTTTTAATACTTTCCACATTTGCACACAATGTCATTAACACCAATGCGTTCATTCTCGTTTAAATTACCTTTCAAAGCTTGTGAAAGACGGTCAGACATGGCTTCACGAAAATGTATCATTTTCTCCTGTTTAAAGCCTTGCAAAAAGCAGCGTGCACTCATCTCAAACAGAGCACAAATAGCTGGCCACTGAATTGAGTCTTATTTTATTTATTTTTTGTGCATCAGTAGATAAAGGTATAGTTTTGCATAAAAGGAGAATATAGCGCTATGAATCGTTCTTCACTGAAATTTATAACTTAAAAGAAAATGCTCAATAAACTGCGTCTGCGAAGTGAGAGTCTTGTTTATTTGATGGTGATTTCACATTTCTTGTTCGTATAAAGGCTAAATACAAATAAAAGGTGAACATTAATTTATTTGTACCGTTTTTATTTCTAAAATATTATATAGTTTTATAGGAGGAGGTTTCATAGACTTGGCAAATTAATTTGTCAGAAGTTTGTAGGTACAGAAATCCTTTGTGGCAGTTCTTGGTAGTTTTTCTAAAGCTTTTATATAGTTCATATCGATATCGAAATTATATCGTATCGACCAAAATTAAGAAATATATCGTGATATAAATTTTGGCCATATCGTCCAGCCCTACCATAGGAGTTAAAATGAAATCACTGTTAACTATTATTCACTGGATGGTCATATACCTTTTCACCGCTAGGTGGAGGATCATTTTATGTCCCATTTATTTACGGTAAATGCATGATTGTAAATAGCTAGCAGTCTAGTGTCTTTGTAATGAATGATGCTTCAAATTGTGTGGAGAAGAGGTGTTTCTGGTATACAATAAAACAGGCAAAAAAAAATCTAAATAATTATTCATCGACCATATCGACCACCCAGAACACTTCGGCAACCACACAGCAAAGCTCCGGCAACCACCCACAATTCCCTAGCATTGTGGAAGCAACGCCTGCATTTGCAAACACCACTCACGTTATCTTCAGAAAATGTACGTTTAGTTCATCACTCTTGTTTGACAGAACATAAATTAAACAAAATAATTATGAACTACTTGGAAAAAATGAAACTAAATTCACTGACGGTTAAAATATTCCAAGAAGAATTCTACATGATGTTGATTTTCTAAGAGAGGGCATTCTCAATGTGAGCACATTTCTAGAAAGTGAATAAAAATAGACATTGCTTGGAGCTATAGTGAGTGAGAGGAAGCATAACCGTGTGCGTGTGTGTGTGTGTGTGTGTGTGTGTGTGTGTGTGTGTGTGTGTGTGTTCTCCTCCGCAGTTTGTTAGGGTCAGTGTGAAGAGCGCTGGTGTGTAGTGTGCTCTCTCTGGCCGCCCCCTCAGGCCCTGCTGTTGTGTAACCACCGCATTGCAGTCGCACACACAAACACAATGACTGAAGTGGCATATATGTGGGATAACACAAGTGTCTTCATGCGTAACTATGTGTGAGGGTCAAGTTTTGCCAACAATGTGGAGACCAAATATCCTTACAGGGATAGTAAAACCTGAAATCGCAATGTGGAGACCAGCTAATATCCCCCAAAAGGGAAACAGCTTAATAAACATATAAATAAAGTCTTAATAAAAATGCAAAATGGTTTCTATGACAGTTATGTTTGGGGTAATAGCAGCAGAGTCATTGTATAGGGATCTCGAAATATTTCCTTGAATGGACATCTAAAAACACGATGCTCGTGATGCGTAAGATGAGATGCAGCAAGCAAAATCTGAACTCATATGGCTCTCAAAAAGCCATCGTTTTTCAGAGAGGGTTTTATGCTGCAAAGCTAAAGCAAACAACAAAATAAATGTTATTATAAGTAGCCGGTCAGCTGATGGATGATTAGTTAACAAACATGTTGAGCCAAGGAAAACGTCAACACCCACAATGCACTGGGCATGTTGCCCTCCAAGGCCACTCCTAACAGTCTGGTACAAACACGTAGATGTATAATCTGTGGCTTTCACGAAAGCCCTGGAGCTTTAAAAAGTATGCTGGATGACACAAAGGACTTTCGCTGACAAATAAATGCAAATTTCTCTGTCCATGTAACACGTATTCAGTAAACATTGCTCATCTACATATTCTACCAACATAGTTACAATAGAAAGCGGGTTGAAAATATGTGGTTACGCTTTAAGAGTGTATGCTTAAAATAAAAATTCTAAATTCAGCCCAGAGAAGGAACAACGCAGACAGACATAAAGCCAAATATAGAAAAGATAGATTGTAAGAGCGGTGGTTATGCTCACAGCAGGTGTTTGGAGTCTTGCCTGAATCTGTTAAAACTTCAACAGTCTCATGTTAGGAGAACATTTCCCGTTGTTCCTTGCTTCATCAAGCAATCACGGACAAGTGGTAAAGATTGAGAGGAGAAAATAATCTAACCGTGGGAACACACACTCTGGTCCCTGGGGCACTGTGCAACACACACAGCTTGACACGATTAGAAACACAGTGGGAGACAAGTTAAAACAGTATAAAAAAGAGAAAGTGGAAAGGGGCTGGATAAATGGCACTCTGTCTATTTACCGGTGACATCTTTCCAATATCCAGCAGCAGGTGATAAACAATCTGAGAAGAGCGATAGACAGAGAAGGAGAGAGAGAGAGAGAGAGAGAGAGAGAGAGAGAGAGAGAGAGAGAGAGAGAGAGAGAGAGAGAGAGAGAGAGAGAGAGAGAGAGAGAGAGAAGAGAGAGAGAGAGAGAGAGAGAGAGATGCTAAACTATGTTAGAGTAAATATAGAAGGAAAAAACACACTTTCTCCGCTCCATGCAGACATTTCTTAATATTATTTCTTCACCAATCTCACACACACACAGAATTTCAACACTATGTGTCACAATGTGGCTTCTGAGACTGAGACAGAGGCCACAGACAGGGACCAAGCTAAGAATAAATATAGCTGGACTAAATTTAATCTACAAAACTCACGAAAAACTATAGTAAGCACTGATTAGCATCAGGGTGAGAGGGAAGCACCAAAGAAAACTCCCAATAAATTCCCAGCAGAATGCTGTGGTGAAATCCGTTTTTTGCAACAGGACTCTGGCGTGCTCACTGCAATACACAGCTCTTACACTGCACTCTTAGGCAAGTCTCTGACAGTTACAAAATAAGCGTAGGGGTCAAAACATAACTGTTCTGGGTCATTCTAGTGGGCAACAGGGGTTCAGCTATTGCAAAATGTGTTTAACAAGACTTTCCTTTAAGAAAGCCTGTTTTCAGTGAAAAAGGAAATACACTTATGTGTGATAAAATTTTACACACACACACACACACACACACACACACACACACACACACACACACACACACACACACACACACACACACACACACACATTATGAGGCATAAAATGGCAATTACTATTGTTTTCTGGGAATTATTAGAATGAAATCACAAGTGCCCCAATTATGTTTTTTAAAAATGTATATTCCATGTAGTGTAGGTAAACCCAGCCTGATCTTCCGGTGATTTGATTTCACCCGGCAACTCAGTCTGTACATTAATTTCTACAGCTTCTGTTACACTTTTGTGGGAACCAATCACAAACTGGCTTATCCACCTGGCGCGCTACTGGAGGATTTAACACGATGACGTAAAGAAAAAAGATGGGTCGTTGCCCGTTGATAACACCTCTTGTGGTCTGATTGGTTGAAGGACTATCCAATTGGGTAGAGTCATTTGAATAATGCTCGTTCACGCCTCTTGTGCAGTAGAAAATACAGAGCAGACTTCCCAGCCCAATGTTCAATCTTAAATTGAGAAAGTGCACGATAAATAAATTGTCTCCCAAAAAGAAAGAATCAACTTTGAATTGCCTATACAAGTCTTTTGTAATTGTAATCCTACTGCGTGATGGTTTTGCGGCACTAGATACGACATTCACATAACGCCCGCCTATGTTGTACAACAACAACTTGTCTTGGCCTAAAACTGCTTCTCAAATCTCAGAGTTTAATGCGGGATTTGCAAAAAGCTTGCTTGTAAAAGAAGGGTCAGTGTACCCAGTTTATTTGGACCAGCATGCTCCTCAGAATTACAACCTGTAGGTATGAATAAATACTGATGTATTTATTTTATACAGGGTGTTCAAAATGCATAGTTTTGTGTTTTATATTGTGTAAGTTTCTGGCTAACTGAAGTTATAAATAAATAAGTCTTAATAAATACTTCAGCTAAGCAGCTGTAGGCCACTATTACCTAAAACTGTGCCTATTAATGCAGATTGTCTGTCATTCTTACTACATCAAGTAAAGATAAAGGATGGAGCAAGACTTGTTTTGCAAACTTTAACGTTACATCAGTCATTCACGTTAGTGCTTGGCTAACATGAACCGAGAGTCACTGTGCACCGCAAAAAATGAAAAATATACACATCTGTTTGTTGATGGACATACTCTTGTTAATGCTGATGGTGAGGAATTATAGCTGCAATATCTCATAATGTGCCTCAAAATGAGAAGTGTATCACTGAGAAACTCGTTTGGTTTGGGTTGAACAAGGTTGATATGATAACAGATTGATATGGTAAAATCGACGCCATTGTAACTGTATTCACAGTGTGTAAAATCGCTGAGCTTTAGGAAGCCTCCACACGGAGATTAAGTTTATGGTAATAGGCATTTTGTTTCCGACATGTGTTGTAAGTGGTAGACCAATCACAACAGACTGGGCCATCTGACCAATCAGAGCAGAGTAGCTCGCGGGATTTAGAGAGACTGATTCATCCATTGAGTCGTTTGAGAATCAATGTGGTGATGTGCAATATTATGAGAAAGTTAAAGCGTTTTTTTTACCTTTGAAGCATGCAAACCTGTTGTAGGAGACCTCCAAAACAACCAAAAAACATAATAGAGGCACTTTAAGAGAAAATAGTCACAAATGTACAGTAAAGCCACAATTATGAAAATAAATGTGCAGCTGCATTATTTAGTCAAATAGTTTATTTATTAATTTATTTTACACTGAGGTGTGAACAGGCCTCCATATTTCCATTGGAGGAGTTCTTTTTTGTTGTTGGAATTGTCAGAAGTTGTGTTTAGATGGAGAAAATAGCGATTCTTACAGAAAACTTATATAAATTCTTAACACAAATGAAAATGATGTCATGTTTCACTCATGCTGATGTCATTCCAAACCTGTATGGCATTCTTTCAATCTTCAAAATATCTCTGTTGGTGTTCTGCAGAACAAAGTAAGCCAAAAAGCCTTGTTGGTATATAAAAAGGTAAAAGTTTGTGACGTTTGGAGCAGAGGAAGCACGGATGTGGTTTGAAGTGCAGGACAAAAAAAAAAAAAACATATATGGTGCTTGTGTTTTCTCTTACACATGCACATACACATATGTGCAGCGGTGTCTTCTTTGCCTTCATCTTTTTTTGTCTCTGTTTCTGTACTCAGGCATGCTTCTTCCTTCCCAAACCCTCAAACACACTTGATTGAGGAGGTGTGTGTGTGGGTGGGTGGAGAGGGTGCTTCAGTGCTTTCATCTCAGGGTGACACAGAATCCCTCCCCAGTATTATATCATCTGCACCTGCACTTAGTGTGCATTTGTGTATGCGCGTGTATTTATGTGTGTGCACTGGGGCAACCACACCTGCCTTCTAAATGTAAACTCTTGATGGTGACACTATCGAAGGTGGCGAAACACGAGGAAGCCCTCCTCCCCCACCTCAGAGAATGATTCAACAAAGCTTAACTGGAACAACAGTAAAGGGTGACAGTATAGCTAAAGATAAATTACAATGTACTTCTGTAGATTGTGCTTTAAAAATAATTCAAGGGATTGTTCACTCAAAATGCTAATTGTTATGATTCACTCACTCTTATGTTGTTTCTGTATGACTTTAGTTCTAAATTAAATATCCTTTAAAATATCTTTGTTTTTTTTCTTCTACAGAAGTGGTGGTTGATGGTGGTTGAGGAGATTCCCCCCTTCTATATGTAAAGCGCTTTGGGTGTCTAGAAAAGCGCTATATAAATGTAATGAATTATTAATTAATTATTATTAGAAGAAGGTAAATCATTGGTGATGCGCAAAACAAGCAAGGCCATCCCCTTGACATACATTTTTAAACAGCTTTAGTTCTGAGCATCACAACGGTCCTTTCTATCATTTTCTCCTCTGGTTTTCAGGAATTGTTGTGCTTTTCCTGATTGAATAGCTATACATTGTCCCTCAGTCTGTACTCTGTACATGCTCAGATAGTAATAAGATCTTCTTCCAGTTCCTTTTCTCTTCTTAGGGACCTGAGGCATTGCAGTTTCCTTTGTAATTCCTTCGTTATTTCCCTTTCCCATCCTTCCATATAAATGTTTTTACCATGTTTAATATCTGATGTTTATGTTTAATTCATCAAAGATGCCAACTGTAAATGGTGCTTGTCCTTTAAAGTATGCAAGTAGCGTAGGGCCCCCAAACCACATGGGGGCGCTCTTACTCTCAAGCACAATTATGGGCTATGTTTTAGTTTCGTTTTTGATTTTGGCTTCCAACGATTATAAAAAAATCCACTTTCCATTCCTTGCCTTTAAAGCGGGGAGTTGTCACCCATGTAACATCACGTGTAAAAGCGTATTGAGCTGTGAAAGAGATGGAGAAAAATATGGAAAAGTACATTATACTTTGGCCTTTAGGTATGCTGTTAAACGGACAAAATATGTTAAAATGTCTGTCGAATGATTGTCAGTGTATTAGGTCTATGTATCTCTGTCAATTAAAAGTGCAGTCTGTGAATTTTAGCAGCATCTAGTGGTGAGGTTGTGAATTGTGAAAACTTAATGCTCACCCCTCTCTTTCAAAGCACATAGAGAAGCTACGGTGGCCGACACAGAACAAAAAAAATGTTGTCTGAGACAGCAGAAAGTGACTAGCGCTCTGTAGAGAAGTCTGTCTGTTTAGGGCTACTGTAGAAACATGACAGCACAAAAGGGTGATTTCATTGTAAGGGGACTCGTGGTGTTTGGAGATCGAAATGGCTCATTCTAAGGTGATAAAACATAACGGTGCATTATGAAAGGTCTTTATATAGCACTAAAACATAGAAATGTATATTATATTGCATTTATGTCAATAGATCCTCATAAATACTACACAATGAACCTTTAATGTTAGTCAAGCGAAAAAAGAAATAAAAGAATCATTCACTGCTTTCCACTGAGTAACATAGTGACTTTAATGCCTGGTTCAGACTACAAGATATTTTTGTCTGTTACGATAGTTACTGTGTCAGATTAGGCGATTTTTACTCCTAAAATCTTGTCGTATCCTGGACTAGAAACATGTCAGACTACACGTTGCTACTCGACCAATCATCGCTTGTTGTCACGACGTGCGTGATGTCATTGACTTTAAGAAACAAGAGCGTAAACAAACGATGTCTGAAGCTGCGTGATTTGGCTGTTTTATGTTTAGAAAAGCGCAAAAATAGAAAGAAAACCCAACAAAAAACATGTTCCTGGCTTGCTGGAAGAGGACATTATGTGCTGTCAATCCTCCAAAGAGAACTTGAGGTAAAATATTGTTTATATTAAATATTTAGTTATTAGCCAGAAGTAAAAGCTTGCCACCACAATGCATTTGTAAAACATCTTTTAAGCTTAGATTCCAGTAACGTTACTCACATGGTTCCTGAAGGGCTTCCGCTATCGTTCGCCAGCATTTTTCTTATTTGGTTGTGGTAGTCCGTCGATGACACACCGTACAGGCAGGAATACTGTTGCCACAACTCCACGAACCTTTCCTCCATTTTATAATTCCACCTAAAGTAAGGTGGCTCCGTCATCTCTCATGCGTTTCACCGTGTTTGAAAGCTGTGTGCAAAAACTGTCTGTGCTCCGGTTGGTCAGCGTCACACGTGACAGAACCCGTCGTGAAGGACCGCAAAAAAAATTAAACATGCTAGTCTTTCTGTCATGACGTCGTGAACTATCGCAGACACGGATTCGGTTGTCGTATACTATGACACACTATACGAGATGAAACGATCGATTCTTGCGTTCCGACGTCCATTGTCGTTTACGAATCCCTACGACACCTTACGTCAAACGGATCGTGCCAAATTCGGGCTAATACCGTGTAGTCTGAACCAGGCATAAGAATCAATGTACATTAATTTTATACAGTGAATATGCAATATTTTTTTCATTAAATGAAAGCAGGGTCCAAAAAACAAACAAACAATGAACAAATGAATTAATGAAAAAGGGACAATTATCTGTAAATCTGCTTTGAAACAAAATATTGTAAATACTATACAATTAAACTGAACATAAGCTGAACATGTCTTCTCTAGAGCTGTGACTACACAGGACTTTTATGATGAACCACAGGAGAAATGAGTGCTCAGAGATTTTGAATAGAATCATTTGTTTTCTGATGGGGTACTAACGTTTGATTTAGCCCTGACTCCGCTGAAAAAGTGTGTGTTATAGTATGTCGTGTAACTGATACATGCTGCTCAAGTGTTCACAGGATGTGCTCCTCTAACCTTAAGTACAGACCTCAGAGCTGCAGGCTTTTTTCAGAATAAATAATACACACTCACACATGCACAACCATAAGTGTTTAGCCTTACACCTTGATAGCTCAACCCTAACCCTATGTTTTCCTTCTATCTGAGAGTTTCTTTCTATTTACAGTACCTCATTCGCTATCTAAAAACTGCTAGTCTAATCTTTGTCGCCTTAGTTTCATGATGAACCGAAAATATTTTAAAACTTCTCATAATAACATAAAGGTTTCTAACATGGTTTTGTGCCATTGCTTTTGCAAAGTATCTATCAAACAAACTAAACCCTTACCAAATCGCAAGAACTGCAATTGAATTAAATAAGTACAGTATATCTGTTTACATGGCATGTTCACACACAATCAGGCTCAGTTCACAGAGGATGAATAGACTTGGGAAAATATCGGCCACCAGTTACCCATTATTTTCATATGAGATATTTATAAGACACGTTAGTAAATCTTACATATTAGTTTGCACAGAAACTGTATAGTACAGTAAAAAAAAAGCTCAATTGCAGTTCCAGTCCAAATAAAAGCTCAAGGGTTTATCTCTCGCAAGAAAATTTCCTCAATATACTCTTTGGTAATGAACTCTTCCAAGCATTATGTGTGTGTGAGAGAGAGAAATAGAGAGAGAAAGAGATATCTGTTAACCTTTAAGATATTTTCGTACAGTCTATGTAGGTCCGTATGTGCGTGTGGGTGTATGTGTTCAACAAGTTCTCCGTCCTAGAGCTTTAATCTTAACATCACACAGCAGAAATATTCTTTCCCTATATTTATGCATAATTGTGGTTAAAACTAAGTCTAACCAATACCTAAACTTAATCATCTTCTAAATAATACCGTGCACACACAAATTTGACCCTGAGAACTGAAAACAACACCGTCCTACTTTGTTCGGCTGCGATCCAGCCCTCTGAACAATGAGAGATGTTGCTCCATTCACAACGGAGAAACCTCAAAGAAACTGATCGCTGTCACCACGCATCATCTATGGTTACAGACAAGAAACATAGCCCAAAGAGAGTGAAATATGGATGAGAGACACTCTCTCTCGAGTGCTTCATGTGGAATAACACTGCTAGTGATGTAAAATTAAGAAGATGAAGGGACTTGTAGAAAACGTCTCTGTGATTTAAAGTGAAATACGAGATATTCTGACTCCTCATCACTGGCATCAAACCTGACAGGTACCACAAAGGTAGAGAGTGAGTATGTGTATACTGTTCTAATAAGATTACACTTTGAGATGGGATTAGTTTCATCTTGGCAACATTCCCACTCCGGCTGCCCTAAAGAGAAGAGCATCTACTTAGCTGTGCTGTCAACATTTCAACTAATGATCACAAACAGAGCTTAACATCACAGATGGTGCTTCATAAGCGTCTAAAATCAGAAAAACTTTCTTTAATAATTCAAATAATGTGTTTCTGCCTGATAAAACAGGTACAACAGAAAATCGAATTCTTCTGGGTAAAAGATCTCATGCAGATGAAACCAATTTGAGCCAGGCCTGCAATATCTGGGTTGGTCATACATTTAAAGTGGGTGTGGTTAATGCGGAGAAACGCAGATGATCGGCACCTGCTTTTCTCGTGAAGTATGAATGTACTGCCAGAACGAACTTTGTTCTTGCCACCTCGAGAAAACAAACTAATTTCTTTGTTCTTGCAGAGTATGTTCCAAGATTAACGTTAAAAGCCGACGTTTGGGCTCATTTTGGATCAGCTGCTCAGTTGTTCAGTGTTATTGCGCCACAGAATCAACAACGGCCGTGTTGGCGACATGCTTTCATATCGTGGCAATGCGCGCAGTCACATAGATCACAGCACTCTCAATAGTTGTAAAACAAACCACCGCTCTCAATACATTTGAATGGCTTAAGTGGACAGACAACAGCTTCACTTCACTATACAGTTAATTGCTTTCGAATCTGTATAATGTTGTAATGTTATAATATCAATCCACTTTGTTTTATGAGTATGCACATTTTGTGCTTCTGTTTATATTTCTTTCATAACTTGAATGTATAGGAAGAAAGAAATATACTTTCTACTAATTACAGTTACATGCACTTTAGAGGTGTTAATAAACCTGTTTGTAACAGGTGTGGTTTGTATTCAACACATGTTATTGTACAATTTATTCTGCTAAATAAACCATGACAGGAAAAATGCTGGGTTCAATTTGTTCTTAAACATTGATAATACTGCACACATTATAAAAAAATATACTCAGGTACTTAATAACTTGTGTATTTACTTCAATAATCAATTCGATAATCAATCGATATCGAAGCTAATAAATCAATATCGAATCGAAGCCTCAAGAATCGAAATCGAATCGAATTGTGAAATTCCTAACAATACCCAGCTCTAATATATATATATATATATATATATATACACACATACATCAAATTTATTTATCACATCATTCAGAGAGTGACCATTTGTTTTGCTAACATTTACTTATGATTGTACTTATAGCCTAATAACCTAAGGCTATGTTACAATTCACTGAAACACAGAGGAGAAGTATGTTTATCACTGCCGTGCCGCCAGCGACAGGAAAACACATTTATATCACATGTGGGTTTGATTTTAGAATTTTCTTTATATGTAACGTCACATCCATAACGCAAAATTAAAATGTTTACAAGTAATAAAAGAGCATGAAATGTTCACCACATGATACATTTATATAAGTTAACATTGCACAGAAATGCTGGACATTTTTTCATCAACACTGTATATGTAGCATAAACTTATCCTCTAAAACGTTATGGATGTTACTTGGCCCTGGAACTCAATGACACATTTAATAAGAAGCTTATAAATTCATAGAACTTCACTGTTAAAGCATGATAAGTGAACACAGTGCATAATCATCCCCTTGTTAATCAGGAAATTGCCAAATAATAAACTTTTGCTGAAACATTGAGTCTATATATTTCCTTTCTTGATAACACTAAAACACAGATATTTTAAAAACCCTTCTTGCATTGGTGCACACCTTATTTATGGTGTAATAAAACAACAAATACCTAAACAATTCAATGAGAATGGTTGCATACAATAAAGTATAGATCCAAGTAAACATTTTAAGAACAAATCTGTTTGTGTGTGACCAACTTTTTTTTTCATCGTAAAGATGACCTTTGCATGGAATTGCCCTACAACCAATCAGAGCAACGGAGTAAGTCATTATAATTTAATAATAATTATTTGTTACATTTATATAGCGCTTTTCAAGAAACTCAAAGCGCTTTACATGGAAGGGGGGAATCTCCTTAACCACCACCAATGTGCAGCATCCACCTGGATGATGCGACGGCAGCCATATTGCGCCAGAACGCTCACCACACACCAGCTGATTGGTGGAGAGGAGACAGAGTGATGAAACCAATCAGTGTATGGGGATTATTAGGAGGCCATGATGGATAGAGATGGACCGTAGAAGAAGAGGAGTGTAAACCGAGTAAATTATCTTTGCGTGTTTAAAAAGAATTTCAGGATACACAGAGTACTTACCAAGACCATCATAATTTTTAAGAGAAAGGTGAATGCATATATACAAAGTTCATCGTTTAGGATTAGAACTAATTCAACCTAAGCACTCTTTGGGTATATGAATGATTATGTTACGTTATCTGTCCATCATTGTATAAAGCCCGCCCTGACAAATTGATTGGTGCGAACAGCTGTGGTTCGAGCATATTTGCTCCACAGCAAATCAAGTCTAGACCGAACCTCCCGACCTCAAATGTTGTGGGCGGGGTTAAGTTCAGCTGGTGTCCAGGCTACCAAATAACAGTTTCAGTGCAGCTTCAAAGAGCTCTACAAAGATCCAAGACAAGGAATAAGGGTCGTATCTAGCAAAATGGTCGGTCATTTTCTAAAAAAATATTTAATTTTTATTTATTTAATTTTTTTACCACAAACGTTCTTCTTGCTCTGATCTGCAATGCGGCACGCTTTACGGCATTAAGTTGGAAAGTTCATGCATGGCGTAGATGATAGGGTGAAAAAAACTAACTTCAAAATTGTCCAACATCGTTGCTTTACCTTTTTTTTGTGTAGGGTGTTTTTCTAGAAGTTTCTTAGTAGTTTCTCTTTGTAAACACTTGATCGGTACATCCACTTGCATGGCCTTTCCAACGCGATGACGTAATGCGTGGAGCATCGCAGATCAGAGCATTTGTGGTCAAAAAGTATATAAATATTAATATTTTTTAGAAACTGGCCAATTGTTTCACTAGATGAGACTCTTCAGGATTGTGTAGAGCCCTTTGAAGCTGCACTGAAACTGTAATTTGGAATGTTTTCCTCAAAACCTAAATTTATTTCAACTAAAGAAAGAAAAAGAAAAATACCTTGAATGATGTGGGTAAATTATCAAGAAATTTGAACTCTGAAGTGAACTACTCCTTAAAAAGTGTAATAAAAGTGGAAAAAAAAACAATCAACAACAAAAAATGTATAAAATAGTGTCACAATATTACTATATATATATATATATATATATATATATATATATATATATATATATATATATATATATATATATATATATATTGGGGCCGGGACTCGATTAAAAAAATTAATCTAATTAACTAGAGGCTTTGTAATTAATTAATCGAAATTAATCGCATTTTAATTGCATATAAATATTTGACCTGGAACAATGAGAAGTAATTTTTCACATGTATTTTTAGTATACCATTGAATAATGACTGAATACATAAGCTTAATCAACAAAATATAGTTTATTTATTACCACAGAGCACAACCATGCTCTTGACGACGCTTCCATTCTTTCGTTTTTTAAAACAAATTTCCCATCCACGGGGCCAAGCAAAGCGGCCTCATCAGCTTCTTCGTTCATGTTCACTATGGTTTGTTGTTGTCGTGACTCCGGAGTGCCAAATGGTGTTCCAGTATAATTGGTCCGTCGAAACTCATTCGTTGAAAAACGTTCCGCGGTGCAAAAATAAGTGTGTTTAATTTTTTTACATTTTTTTTTGCGTAATTAATTAACGCGTTAAAGTCCCGGCCCTAATATATATATATATATATATATATATATATATATATATATATATATATATATATATATATATATATATATATTCTGTATATATATCTCCAAAGTTGTCCTGAAATGAGATCGCTGATCATGATAATAAAGCTTTATCTCCCCCATTCCATCTTTTCTTGTAGTAACCTTGACCCAGAATAGAGTGTCAGTTTCACTTACAAGGTGGATACAGGTAAAGTAGGGCAACTTCTAAAGTAAGGCACTTGAAGTTTAATCTGCACTAAGTTTGAAGCATTCACTCAATGCATTAGGCATGATGAGCAAACTCTTTGCTAAATCACACCTCTCATCAATGGCTTTCTGGGAAATCTGACCACCATGTCACGTGTCACGGCACCCTGCTTGCTTTCAGTCTGTTTCTCTCATCTAGCCAAATCTCCCACTGTATCTTTCTGTCTCTCTCTCAGTATGATCATTTTTGGACTTGATTCTGATGAACGTCACAGGAAATAACAAGCACACTAAAACCATCTTCCTGCAGACCTGACCACAGCCAGAAATAGACCTGCACTAGCCTAAAAATGAGTGACCTGCTAGTGATGCTTACTGGAAAGAGAGAGAAAATGTGCGAAAGATAGTAAGAGAGAAAGAAGAACAATATGAAACCTACAAATGAAACCTAAAACCACTTCCTTCATGTAATGATGACAATGGCCCAGATATAGAAATGCTGATCTTCCGCCTCACACCCCAAACAGCTCAGTCTTAAAAACCTGTCACTTTTGTAGGGGTAGGTGACCTAACATTGCAAAACCAGTTGCCATTCCTGTTGTGTTCAAGAAATTGGAGAGCTTCTTTTTAAATTCAAATCATCCATATCACACATTGTTTGCATGCATCTGTGCTTAAATGTGTGCATTCATGTAAATTTAAGCTTTTAAAGTGGCTTGTGTGTATGTGTGTGAACAAGCCTTGTGTGTGCCTTGTTTACGCTGCGGTGTTGTTTGGTGCAGTGCTGATGCATGTGATCGACTCTGAGAGCTTTTATACTGTACCGCTCCAGATTTGACAAGAGCACAGAACAATGGCCTTTGATTAGAGAAGAGGTCCGTCTCTTTCTCCCCTCTAGAACTCCTCGAGTGGACCAGAGCAACGAATGACTCATTCCTCACTATTGCTCCACCCCTCCCTCTCTTTCTCAGCTTCTGGCCTGCATGAATGTGTAGATTGTCACCATATCACTCTGACACAGCTCATGCCCACAAAACCAACAATTCTGACTCTTCAGACCATTCATTTCTATTTCAGACCCCCTGTAACTATTTTTCTGAGTAACAGTGCAGATGAAAGGTCAAATAGCTTTTTAGATAAACAGATACGGTAACACTTTATTTTAAGGTTCAGTTTTTAACTATTAACTATTTGCTTATTAGCATACATATTACTAGGATATTAGCTGTTTATTAAAACTTATAAAGCACATATTGATGCCTTATTCTGCATAACCTTTTCTACATCCCTTAATCCTACCCAATACCTAAACATAAATGCAAAAAAAAACAAAAACGACCTTACTAGTTTTTGTAGCATTTAAAAGTCGTGGTTAATAATGAATATGTGTTCCCCATACTAAAGTGTTACCACAGATACGTTTAAAAGGACAGAATATATTTGAAACTGTTAATCCATACTAAAGGTTGTATTATATCAGCTAAAATATCACAATGCCAAGAAGTATCATGCCAGTTTGCATCATTTTTTTTATTACTATTACTTTTTTAATTACTACAGCTACTACTACTACTACTACTACTTCAGTGAATATTATTATACAAAAAATAAATGCTCTGAACACAATTTTAAGTCGTCACTTTCACATTGCAAAGCAGTTTTCAGTAAAAATGGGAACTTTTATTGAAATTTACTATACAGTTATGGCTGCAATAATGAACATGCGCAAAACTAACAATCCAAAACCTCTAAAGTCCATCAAACTCATCACAGGAAGTGCTTGTGAGGATCACTCCCATATATTGAAATATTCCAAATGCATTATTTTCATTTGTTGGCTTGTTGACAGATACATTTTCATCCTTTTGCACACAGTATACTGCATGAATCACGGTAACATTTGGAACTGCTTGTATTTTGAGGCTAAGGCATTATAATACTACATTAACAGTGGAAAGCAGGCAAGGGGCAACCCTAATTTATACTGAATGGAACCATTGCTATATGCATACTTATAACGTGTAAGAAGTTTTGATTGTGCTACAGTCGTATCTGACCGGGGATCAGCCTCTGTGCAATGCATTACTCATACTTAGGAACCCAGTTGAGATCATTAAAAAAGAAAGAAAGAAAGAAAGAAAGATATTCAGTGTTGCAAAAACATCTAATACTGCAACAAATTTTTTTTTAAAACAAAACAACAACAACATCTGATTAAACTCTGTCTACAACAAGTTGTGTCTCACTGTCCTGACTGAAGTAAACCACTGGACACTTCCTGTTATGTGGAGTGTGTAGCGTGAATCAAAACCTTCTGTTGCTATTTTTAGTGGCACAAAACATGCTCTGAAATACAGAGAGTGTCAAAAGAGGAAACACAGAAGTAGACTTCCTTCCTGCTTCAGTTTTCTTCATTTAAACATTTAAATAGATGAGAGAAACTGAGTGGGCGTCAACATGGCCTGATAGCTTCCATTTTGTCCTGAATGGAGATGCTGCTGCAAGGTGTGTTCATCATGACTGATGCTATGTAATGACGTGCTATCTGTCTTCATTAGCAAAGAAAAGAGATGGAAACTGACATACACTCACTATTATCAATCATTCTAACAAACCAGTAGCTAATTTTTCCTCTTTTTCACTGGCACATATTAAACATTATGACTGGGGTAACTAATTTAATTCATACAATGGAGGTTTACAAGTTTCCAGCATTTAATTTTTCAGAATGTAAAAAAAGAAGAGAAAAACAATAAATATTTTTGGCTTTATGAAGGAACAAAATGACAGCCAATTACAACATAATTGATGCTTTATATACATCTATGTTTGAACCAATGATATTTCAATTACTTTTACAGTAATTCTACAGTAGGACTTCTTTTGAATCTAACTGCATTCTTGATTCTTGTAGTTAAAATCTACAATATACAAAATTCAATAATGTGTACATTACTGTGATGTCAGCATCATTTTGCTGTTGATTAACAATAACTTGTATAAAAAATAAAAAACAGCATGCATTAATATCACTGCAAATTTCTGACTACAGTAATGTAATGGAGCAAATCCCTGGCATTTTTTTACAATGTAGTTAAATAGATGCTCAGTAGAAGCATGTGCTGAGTTCCCCTGGGCGGCTGTGACAAGTCGACTGAAACAGCACTAAAAGCTACCTGCTGCATCTGTGAAACCTCTATGCCTCTCGTTCACTTGTCCTCTGCTCTCTCTGCCACCTCTCTCTCATATATGTGCCCTCATAATGTGAGAAAAAGAGCTCATTACAGCAGGCTTTTTACCATAATAAAGGATTGCTAGTTAGTGTGTAGATCACTTATGGGCCCGGCAGAAGGAAAACAACATAAATGGAAGATGAAAAAAATAAACAGTAGGGGATAAAGCATGTTGTACATGTGTCTCTCGGTTTACTCTAGAGGTGACATAGCTTACCATAAGAGAAAGAAAGAAAGAAAGAAAGAAAGAAAGAAAGAAAGAAAGAAAGAAAGAAAGAAAGAAAGAAAGAAAGAAAGAAAGAAAGAAAGAAAGAAAGAAAGAAAGAAAGAAAGAAAGAAAGTCTTGTCACGCACGCGTTCACTGAAGTCTGGCGTTCCAGCATATGACGCTCTGGTGGGAATATTTCTTGCAAGAACCAAGTTTTGTTTGCTCTATCCTCTGCGCCTGCGTCCTACGTCATATGCCGGTAAAGTTTTAACTAAATAAGTAAATCATGGGCTAATTTTCATTTTTGGGTGAACTATCCCTTGAAGAACTTTTTTCATAGATATGCCAATTATGGGACAGCATTATGCATCTACAAAAACACAAAAAACTAAAATGTTTAGACATTAAAATGATGTTTAAAAAAATATGTCAATGGAATGGCATTCGTTATTACTAAAATTATTATAATTAGTTTTTTTTTTAAAGGAACCAAAATTATTGAATTATTTCTTTAGCTTTCTTTAGCCTTTCTAATGCTCTGCCGTCTTTCTGTCCCTTCAGCACCTTCTGGACAAACCAGAAATCCTTCAGGTCTCTGTCGGTCTCTCTCTCTCTCTCTCTCTCTCTCTCTCTCTCTCTCTCTCTCTCTCTCTCTCTCTCTCTCTCTCTCTCTCTCTCTCTCTCTCTCTCTCTCTCTCCCTCTCTCTCTCTCTCTCTCTCTCTCTCTCTCTCTCTCTCTCCCTCTCTCTCTCTCTCCCTCCCTCCCTCCCTCCCTCCCTTTCTTCGCTCCATTGCCTTAATGGACTGTCAAGGCAATGATGGACGATGCTTTTCTAATTAGGTTTTCAAGTTTAACCCAGAAAGAGAGGGAAAGAGAAAAAGAGGGATGAGAAGAGGAAGAAAGACAGAAGAAGGAGGTAATAAAAAGAGAGATGTGTGAGACAGGTACAACATGAACGGAAAAAATGGAAACAAATGATAAATCCTCAGGAGGAAAGAATCAAAGGCCACAAAGAGTTATGGTTCATATCATCTAAAAATAAAAATGTGTTTGATCAGTTCATTTAAACTCACTATTTACTCATCCTCATGCTGTTCCAAATCCATATGCTGTTAATATTTCTGCCGAACACATTTTTAAAGGATTGTTACACAGCTTGCCAGTTCATACTGACCAGTGGCCTAAAAAGCACACATACAATTAGTCCATGACTTGAACTCCAGCTCAGTTTTATGTGAGGAACAGACCAAATAACAGCATACAGGTTGCAACAACATTATGCTAAATAAATAATTAATTTATTGGGGAGATCTGCATCAAAAATGTGCATCAAAGTCTCCCTTGTGTCTTCTGTTACAAGTTATCCAGTTCTCTCTCTTTTTCCTTTGAATATATATATACATACACACACACACATATATATATATATGTGTGTGTGTATGTATATATATATTCAATTATATTATATATATATATATATATATATATATATATATATATATATATATATATATATATATATATATATATATATATATATATATTAGGCTTTCTTCCTCTACATGGACCCATAGAATCCACTAGGACAGAACATCAATACAAAGGAGGTTTAAAGTCTCCTGGTGAAAGAGATTAGAGACAGACATACAGCCTGTCTGTGTTTCTAATTGCTTTTTACTTATTAAAGACAATTATCTGTCAACATAATGTGACATTAATGAGAAAAGAAGGTTCTGTTATAGTTCTAATGTGATTATGACATCTTGTCGATATATACTAAAGCTAAATCTTTTTTTAAGGTTAGCAGAGTTACAGCTAGCCTGGTTAAAACCAGACCATTCTCAGTAGTAAATGAGTTATGGTCTGACAAAGCTTCATAGACAAATCATATCGAAA